>NC_088415.1:93550649-93800649 GCF_034236695.1 Oncorhynchus nerka
CAGGATATAGACTAGTGTCCTGTCCAGGGGGTGTACTGTACATCAGAAACAGGAGATAGACTAGTGTCCTGTCTAGGGGGTGTACTGGTACATCAGAAACAGGAGATAGACTAGTGTCCTGTCCAGGGGGGTGTACTGTACATCAGAAACAGGAGATAGACTAGTGTCCTGTCCAGGGGGTGTACTGTACATCAAGCTGTCTCACTACAGAAACAGGAGATAGACTAGTGTCCTGTCCAGGGGGTGTACTGTACATCAGAAACAGGATATAGACTAGTGTCCTGTCTAGGGGGTGTACTGGTACATCAGAAACAGGAGATAGACTAGTGTCCTGTCCAGGGGGGTGTACTGTACATCAGAAACAGGAGATAGACTAGTGTCCTGTCCAGGGGGTGTACTGTACATCACGCTGTCTCACTACAGAAACAGGATATAGACTAGTGTCCTGTCCAGGGGGGTGTACTGTACATCAGAAACAGGATATAGACTAGTGTCCTGTCCAGGGGGGTGTACTGTACATCAGAAACAGGAGATAGACTAGTGTCCTGTCTAGGGGGTGTCCTGTACATCAGAAACAGGATATAGACTAGTGTCCTGTCCAGGGGGTGTACTGTACATCAGAAACAGGAGATAGACTAGTGTCCTGTCTAGGGGGTGTACTGTACATCAGAAACAGGAGATAGACTAGTGTCCTGTCTAGGGGGTGTACTGTACATCAGAAACAGGATATAGACTAGTGTCCTGTCTAGGGGGGTGTACTGGTACATCAGAAACAGGAGATAGACTAGTGTCCTGTCCAGGGGGTGTACTGTACATCAGAAACAGGAGATAGACTGGTGTCCTGTCCAGGGGGTGTACTGTACATCAGAAACAGGAGATAGACTAGTGTCCTGTCCAGGGGGTGTACTGTACATCAAGCTGTCTCACTACAGAAACAGGAGATAGACTAGTGTCCTGTCCAGGGGGTGTACTGTACATCAAGCTGTCTCACTACAGAAACAGGATATAGACTAGTGTCCTGTCTAGGGGGTGTACTGTACATCAAGCTGTCTCACTACAGAAACAGGAGATAGACTAGTGTCCTGTCCAGGGGGTGTACTGTACATCAAGCTGTCTCACTACAGAAACAGGAGATAGACTAGTGTCCTGTCCAGGGGGGTGTACTGTACATCAGAAACAGGATATAGACTAGTGTCCTGTCCAGGGGGTGTACTGTACATCAAGCTGTCTCAATACAGAAACAGGAGATAGACTGGTGTCCTGTCCAGGGGGTGTACTGGTACATCAAGCTGTCTCTCTACAGAAACAGGATATAGACTAGTGTCCTGTCCAGGGGTGTACTGTACATCAAGCTGTCTCACTACAGAAACAGGATATAGACTAGTGTCCTGTCCAGGGGTGTACTGTACATCAAGCTGTCTCACTACAGAAACAGGAGATAGACTAGTGTCCTGTCCAGGGGTGTACTGTACATCAAGCTGTCTCACTACAGAAACAGGAGATAGACTAGTGTCCTGTCCAGGGGTGTACTGTACATCAAGCTGTCTCACTACAGAAACAGGATATAGACTAGTGTCCTGTCCAGGGGGTGTACTGTACATCAAGCTGTCTCACTACAGAAACAGGAGATAGACTGGTGTCCTGTCCAGGGGGTGTACTGTACATCAAGCTGTCTCACTACAGAAACAGGAGATAGACTAGTGTCCTGTCCGGGTGTACTGTACATCAAGCTGTCTCACTACAGAAACAGGAGATAGACTAGTGTCCTGTCCAGGGGGTGTACTGTACATCAAGCTGTCTCACTACAGAAACAGGATATAGACTAGTGTCCTGTCCAGGGGGTGTACTGTACATCAAGCTGTCTCACTACAGAAACAGGATATAGACTAGTGTCCTGTCCAGGGGGTGTACTGTACATCAGAAACAGGATATAGACTAGTGTCCTGTCCAGGGGGTGTACTGTACATCAGAAACAGGATATAGACTAGTGTCCTGTCCAGGGGGTGTACTGTACATCAGAAACAGGATATAGACTAGTGTCCTGTCCAGGGGGTGTACTGTACATCAGAAACAGGAGATAGACTAGTGTCCTGTCTAGGGGGTGTACTGTACATCAGAAACAGGATATAGACTGGTGTCCTGTCCAGGGGGTGTACTGTACATCAAGCTGTCTCACTACAGAAACAGGATATAGACTAGTGTCCTGTCCAGGGGGTGTACTGTACATCAGAAACAGGATATAGACTAGTGTCCTGTCCAGGACTTTTAATATGCTGTACTGTACATCAGAAACAGGATATAGACTAGTGTCCTGTCCAGGGGGTGTACTGTACATCAGAAACAGGAGATAGACTAGTGTCCTGTCTAGGGGGTGTACTGTACATCAGAAACAGGATATAGACTGGTGTCCTGTCCAGGGGGTGTACTGTACATCAAGCTGTCTCACTACAGAAACAGGAGATAGACTGGTGTCCTGTCCAGGGGGGTGTACTGTACATCAAGCTGTCTCTCTACAGGAGATAGATGTTAACATGGGAACACTTAGGACTTTAATATGCTATGGCCCCATGGGAACACTTAGGACTTTAATATGCTATGGCCCCATGGGAACACTTAGGACTTTTAACATGCTATGGCCCCATGGGAACACTTAGGACTTGAATATGCTATGGCCCCATGGGAACACTTAGGACTTTAATATGCTATGTTAACATGGGAACACTTAGGACTTTAATATGTTATGTTAACATGGGAACACTTAGGACTTTAATATGCTATGGCCCCATGGGAACACTTAGGACTTTAATATGCTATGGCCCCATGGGAACACTTAGGACTTTAATATGCTATGGCCCCATGGGAACACTTAGGACTTTAATATGCTATGGCCCCATGGGAACACTTAGGACTTTAATATGCTATGGCCCCATGGGAACACTTAGGACTTTAATATGCTATGGCCCCATGGGAACACTTAGGACTTTAATATGTTATGTTAACATGGGAACACTTAGGACTTTAATATGCTATGGCCCCATGGGAACACTTAGGACTTTAATATGCTATGTTAACATGGGAACACTTAGGACTTTAATATGCTATGTTACCATGGGAACACTTAGGACTTTAATATGCTATGTTAACATGGGAACACTTAGGACTTTAATATGCTATGGCCCCATGGGAACACTTAGGACTTTAATATGTTATGTTAACATGGGAACACTTAGGACTTTAATATGCTATGGCCCCATGGGAACACTTAGGACTTTAATATGCTATGGCCCCATGGGAACACTTAGGACTTTTAATATGCTATGGCCCCATGGGAACACTTAGGACTTGAATATGCTATGGCCCCATGGGAACACTTAGGACTTTAATATGTTATGGCCCCATGGGAACACTTAGGACTTTAATATGCTATGGCCCCATGGGAACACTTAGGACTTTAATATGCTATGGCCCCATGGGAACACTTAGGACTTTAATATGCTATGTTAACATGGGAACACTTAGGACTTTAATATGCTATGTTAACATGGGAACACTTAGGACTTTAATATGCTTTGGCACCATGGGAACACTTAGGACTTTAATATGCTATGTTAACATGGGAACACTTAGGACTTTAATATGCTATGTTAACATGGGAACACTTAGGACTTTAATATGCTATGTTAACATGGGAACACTTAGGACTTTAATATGCTATGGCCCCATGGGAACACTTAGGACTTTAATATGCTATGTTAACATGGGAACACTTAGGACTTTAATATGCTTTGGCCCCATGGGAACACTTAGGACTTTAATATGCTATGTTAACATGGGAACACTTAGGACTTTAATATGCTATGTTAACATGGGAACACTTAGGACTTTAATATGCTATGTTAACATGGGAACACTTAGGACTTTAATATGTTATGTTAACATGGGAACACTTAGGACTTTAATATGCTATGGCCCCATGGGAACACTTAGGACTTTAATATGCTATGTTAACATGGGAACACTTAGGACTTTAATATGCTATGGCCCCATGGGAACACTTAGGACTTTAATATGCTATGGCCCCATGGGAACACTTAGGACTTTTAATATGCTATGTTAACATGGGAACACTTAGGACTTTAATATGCTATGGCCCCATGGGAACACTTAGGACTTTAATATGCTATGTTAACATGGGAACACTTAGGACTTTAATATGCTATGGCACCATGGGAACACTTAGGACTTTAATATGCTATGTTAACATGGGAACACTTAGGACTTTAATATGCTTTGGCACCATGGGAACACTTAGGACTTTAATATGCTATGGCCCCATGGGAACACTTAGGACTTTAATATGCTATGTTAACATGGGAACACTTAGGACTTTAATATGCTATGGCACCATGGGAACACTTAGGACTTTAATATGCTATGGCCCCATGGGAACACTTAGGACTTTAATATGCTATGTTAACATGGGAACACTTAGGACTTTAATATGCTATGTTAACATGGGAACACTTAGGACTTTAATATGCTATGTTAACATGGGAACACTTAGGACTTTAATATGCTATGGCCCCATGGGAACACTTAGGACTTTAATATGCTATGTTAACATGGGAACACTTAGGACTTTAATATGCTATGGCCCCATGGGAACACTTAGGACTTTAATATGCTATGTTAACATGGGAACACTTAGGACTTTAATATGCTATGGCACCATGGGAACACTTAGGACTTTAATATGCTATGTTAACATGGGAACACTTAGGACTTTAATATGCTTTGGCACCATGGGAACACTTAGGACTTTAATATGCTATGGCCCCATGGGAACACTTAGGACTTTAATATGCTATGTTAACATGGGAACACTTAGGACTTTAATATGCTATGTTAACATGGGAACACTTAGGACTTTAATATGCTATGTTAACATGGGAACACTTAGGACTTTAATATGCTATGTTAACATGGGAACACTTAGGACTTTAATATGCTATGGCCCCATGGGAACACTTAGGACTTTAATATGCTATGTTAACATGGGAACACTTAGGACTTTAATATGCTATGTTAACATGGGAACACTTAGGACTTTAATATGCTATGGTCCCATGGGAACACTTAGGACTTTAATATGCTATGTTAACATGGGAACACTTAGGACTTTAATATGCTATGGCCCCATGGGAACACTTAGGACTTTAATATGCTATGGCCCCATGGGAACACTTAGGACTTTAATATGCTATGTTAACATGGGAACACTTAGGACTTTAATATGCTATGTTAACATGGGAACACTTAGGACTTTAATATGCTATGGTCCCATGGGAACACTTAGGACTTTAATATGTTATGTTAACATGGGAACACTTAGGACTTTAATATGCTATGGCCCCATGGGAACACTTAGGACTTTAATATGCTATGTTAACATGGGAACACTTAGGACTTTAATATGCTATGTTAACATGGGAACACTTAGGACTTTAATATGCTATGGCCCCATGGGAACACTTAGGACTTTAATATGCTATGGCCCCATGGGAACACTTAGGACTTTAATATGCTATGGCCCCATGGGAACACTTAGGACTTTAATATGCTATGGCCCCATGGGAACACTTAGGACTTTAATATGCTATGTTAACATGGGAACACTTAGGACTTTAATATGCTTTGTTATGGGAACACTTAGGACTTTAATATGCTATGGCCCCATGGGAACACTTAGGACTTTAATATGCTATGGCCCCATGGGAACACTTAGGACTTTAATATGCTATGTTAACATGGGAACACTTAGGACTTTAATATGCTATGTTAACATGGGAACACTTAGGACTTTAATATGCTATGTTAACATGGGAACACTTAGGACTTTAATATGCTTGTTAACATGGGAACACTTAGGACTTTAATATGCTATGGCCCCATGGGAACACTTAGGACTTTAATATGCTATGGCCCCATGTTAACTTTAATGGGAACACTTAGGACTTTAATATGCTATGGCCCCATGGGAACACTTAGGACTTTAATATGCTATGGCCCCATGGGAACACTTAGGACTTTAATATGCTATGGCCCCATGGGAACACTTAGGACTTTAATAACACTGGACTTTAATGTTATGGCCCCATGGGAACACTTAGGACTTTAATATGCTATGGCCCCATGGGAACACTTAGGACTTTAATATGCTATGGCCCCATGGGAACACTTAGGACTTTAATATGCTATGTTAACATGGGAACACTTAGGACTTTAATATGCTATGTTAACATGGGAACACTTAGGACTTTAATATGCTATGGCCCCATGGGAACACTTAGGACTTTAATATGCTATGTTAACATGGGAACACTTAGGACTTTTAATATGCTATGGCACCATGGGAACACTTAGGACTTTAAAATGCTATGGCCCCATGGGAACACTTAGGACTTTAATATGCTATGGCCCCATGGGAACACTTAGGACTTTAATATGCTATGTTAACATGGGAACACTTAGGACTTTAATATGCTATGTTACCATGGGAACACTTAGGACTTTAATATGCTATGTTAACATGGGAACACTTAGGACTTTAATATGCTATGGCCCCATGGGAACACTTAGGACTTTAATATGCTATGTTAACATGGGAACACTTAGGACTTTAATATGCTATGTTAACATGGGAACACTTAGGACTTTAATATGCTATGTTAACATGGGAACACTTAGGACTTTAATATGCTATGGCCCCATGGGAACACTTAGGACTTTAATATGCTATGTTAACATGGGAACACTTAGGACTTTAATATGCTATGTTAACATGGGAACACTTAGGACTTTAATATGCTATGTTAACATGGGAACACTTAGGACTTTAATATGCTATGTTAACATGGGAACACTTAGGACTTTAATATGCTATGGCCCCATGGGAACACTTAGGACTTTAATATGCTATGGCCCCATGGGAACACTTAGGACTTTAATATGCTATGGCCCCATGGGAACACTTAGGACTTTAATATGCTATGGCCCCATGGGAACACTTAGGACTTTAATATGCTATGGCCCCATGGGAACACTTAGGACTTTAATATGCTATGGCCCCATGGGAACACTTAGGACTTTAATATGCTATGGCCCCATGGGAACACTTAGGACTTTAATATGCTATGGCCCCATGGGAACACTTAGGACTTTAATATGCTATGTTAACATGGGAACACTTAGGACTTTAATATGCTTTGTTAACATGGGAACACTTAGGACTTTAATATGCTATGGCCCCATGGGAACACTTAGGACTTTAATATGCTATGTTAACATGGGAACACTTAGGACTTTAATATGCTATGTTAACATGGGAACACTTAGGACTTTAATATGCTATGTTAACATGGGGACACTTAGGATTTTAATATGCTATGGCCCCATGGGAACACTTAGGACTTTAATATATTATGGCCCCATGGGAACACTTAGGACTTTAATATGCTATGGCCCCATGGGAACACTTAGGACTTTAATATGCTATGTTAACATGGGAACACTTAGGACTTTAATATGCTATGGCCCCATGGGAACACTTAGGACTTTAATATGCTATGTTAACATGGGAACACTTAGGACTTTAATATGCTATGTTAACATGGGAACACTTAGGACTTTAATATGCTATGGTCCCATGGGAACACTTAGGACTTTAATATGTTATGTTAACATGGGAACACTTAGGACTTTAATATGCTATGGCCCCATGGGAACACTTAGGACTTTAATATGCTATGTTAACATGGGAACACTTAGGACTTTAATATGTTATGTTAACATGGGAACACTTAGGACTTTAATATGCTCTGGCCCCATGGGAACACTTAGGACTTTAATATGCTATGGCCCCATGGGAACACTTAGGACTTTTAATATGCTATGGCCCCATGGGAACACTTAGGACTTGAATATGCTATGGCCCCATGGGAACACTTAGGACTTTAATATGCTATGGAAACACTTAGGACTTTAATATGCTATGTTAACATGGGAACACTTAGGACTTTAATATGCTATGTTAACATGGGAACACTTAGGACTTTAATATGCTATGGCCCCATGGGAACACTTAGGACTTTAATATGCTATGGCCCCATGGGAACACTTAGGACTTTAATATGCTATGGCCCCATGGGAACACTTAGGACTTTAATATGCTATGGCCCCATGGGAACACTTAGGACTTTAATATGCTATGTTAACATGGGAACACTTAGGACTTTAATATGCTTTGTTAGCATGGGAACACTTAGGACTTTAATATGCTATGGCCCCATGGGAACACTTAGGACTTTAATATGCTATGGCCCCATGGGAACACTTAGGACTTTAATATGCTATGTTAACATGGGAACACTTAGGACTTTAATATGCTATGGCACCATGGGAACACTTAGGACTTTAATATGCTATGTTAACATGGGAACACTTAGGACTTTAATATGCTATGTTAACATGGGAACACTTAGGACTTTAATATGCTATGTTAACATGGGAACACTTAGGACTTTAATATGCTATGTTAACATGGGAACACTTAGGACTTTAATATGCTATGGCCCCATGGGAACACTTAGGACTTTAATATGCTTTGGCCCCATGGGAACACTTAGGACTTTAATATGCTATGTTAACATGGGAACACTTAGGACTTTAAAATGCTATGTTAACATGGGAACACTTAGGACTTTAATATGCTATGTTAACATGGGAACACTTAGGACTTTAATATGCTATGTTACCATGGGAACACTTAGGACTTTAATATGCTATGTTAACATGGGAACACTTAGGACTTTAATATGCTATGGCCCCATGGGAACACTTAGGACTTTAATATGCTATGGCCCCATGGGAACACTTAGGACTTTAATATGCTATGTTAACATGGGAACACTTAGGACTTTAATATGCTATGGCCCCATGGGAACACTTAGGACTTTAATATGCTATGTTAACATGGGAACACTTAGGACTTTAATATGCTATGTTAACATGGGAACACTTAGGACTTTAATATGCTATGGCCCCATGGGAACACTTAGGACTTTAATATGATGGCCCCATGGGAACACTTAGGACTTTAATATGCTATGGCCCCATGGGAACACTTAGGACTTTTAATATGCTATGGCCCCATGGGAACACTTAGGACTTTAATATGCTATGGCCCCATGGGAACACTTAGGACTTTAATATGCTATGTTAACATGGGAACACTTAGGACTTTAATATGCTATGGCCCCATGGGAACACTTAGGACTTTAATATGCTATGGCCCCATGGGAACACTTAGGACTTTAATATGCTATGGCCCCATGGGAACACTTAGGACTTTAATATGCTATGTTAACATGGGAACACTTAGGACTTTAATATGCTATGTTAACATGGGAACACTTAGGACTTTAATATGCTATGTTAACATGGGAACACTTAGGACTTTAATATGCTATGTTAACATGGGAACACTTAGGACTTTAATATGCTATGCTGGGAACACTGGACTTTAATATGCATGTTAACATGGGAACACTTAGGACTTTAATATGCTATGGCAACATGGGAACACTTAGGACTTTAATATGCTATGGCCCCATGGGAACACTTAGGACTTTAATATGCTATGGCCCCATGGGAACACTTAGGACTTTAATATGCTATGTTAACATGGGAACACTTAGGACTTTAATATGCTATGGCCCCATGGGAACACTTAGGACTTTAATATGCTATGTTAACATGGGAACACTTAGGACTTTAATATGCTATGGCCCCATGGGAACACTTAGGACTTTAATATGCTATGGCTCTATGGGAACACATAGGACTTTAATATGCTATGTTAACATGGGAACACTTAGGACTTTAATATGCTATTGTTAACATGGGAACACTTAGGACTTTAATATGCTATGGCCCCATGGGAACACTTAGGACTTTAATATGCTATGTTAACATGGGAACACTTAGGACTTTAATATGCTATGGGGAACACTTAGGACTTTAATATGCTATGTTAACATGGGAACACTTAGGACTTTAATATGCTATGGCCCCATGGGAACACTTAGGACTTTAATATGCTATGGCCCCATGGGAACACTTAGGACTTTAATATGCTGGCCCCATGGCCCCATGGGAACACTTAGGACTTTAATATGCTATGTTAACATGGGAACACTTAGGACTTTAATATGCTATGGCCCCATGGGAACACTTAGGACTTTAATATGCTATGTTAACATGGGAACACTTAGGACTTTAATATGCTATGTTAACATGGGAACACTTAGGACTTTAATATGCTATGGTCCCATGGGAACACTTAGGACTTTAATATGTTATGTTAACATGGGAACACTTAGGACTTTAATATGCTATGGCCCCATGGGAACACTTAGGACTTTAATATGCTATGTTAACATGGGAACACTTAGGACTTTAATATGCTATGTTAACATGGGAACACTTAGGACTTTAATATGCTATGGCCCCATGGGAACACTTAGGACTTTAATATGCTATGGCCCCATGGGAACACTTAGGACTTTTAATATGCTATGGCCCCATGGGAACACTTAGGACTTGAATATGCTATGGCCCCATGGGACTTTAATATGTTATGGCCCCATGGGAACACTTAGGACTTTAATATGCTATGGCCCCATGGGAACACTTAGGACTTTAATATGCTATGTTAACATGGGAACACTTAGGACTTTAATATGTTATGTTAACATGGGAACACTTAGGACTTTAATATGCTATGGCCCCATGGGAACACTTAGGACTTTAATATGTTATGGCCCCATGGGAACACTTAGGACTTTAATATGCTATGGCCCCATGGGAACACTTAGGACTTTAATATGCTATGGCCCCATGGGAACACTTAGGACTTTAATATGCTATGTTAACATGGGAACACTTAGGACTTTAATATGCTTTGTTAGCATGGGAACACTTAGGACTTTAATATGCTATGGCCCCATGGGAACACTTAGGACTTTAATATGCTATGGCCCCATGGGAACACTTAGGACTTTAATATGCTATGTTAACATGGGAACACTTAGGACTTTAATATGCTATGGCACCATGGGAACACTTAGGACTTTAATATGCTATGTTAACATGGGAACACTTAGGACTTTAATATGCTTTGGCACCATGGGAACACTTAGGACTTTAATATGCTATGTTAACATGGGAACACTTAGGACTTTAATATGCTATGTTAACATGGGAACACTTAGGACTTTAATATGCTATGGCCCCATGGGAACACTTAGGACTTTAATATGCTATGGCCCCATGGGAACACTTAGGACTTTAATATGCTATGTTAACATGGGAACACTTAGGACTTTAATATGCTATGTTAACATGGGAACACTTAGGACTTTAATATGCTATGTTAACATGGGAACACTTAGGACTTTAATATGCTATGTTAACATGGGAACACTTAGGACTTTAATATGCTATGTTAACATGGGAACACTTAGGACTTTAATATGCTATGGCCCCATGGGAACACTTAGGACTTTAATATGCTATGTTAACATGGGAACACTTAGGACTTTAATATGCTATGGCCCCATGGGAACACTTAGGACTTTAATATGCTATGTTAACATGGGAACACTTAGGACTTTAATATGCTATGTTAACATGGGAACACTTAGGACTTTAATATGCTATGGCACCATGGGAACACTTAGGACTTTAATATGCTATGTTAACATGGGAACACTTAGGACTTTAATATGCTATGTTAACATGGGAACACTTAGGACTTTAATATGCTATGTTAACATGGGAACACTTAGGACTTTTAATATGCTATGGCCCCATGGGAACACTTAGGACTTTAATATGCTATGGCCCCATGGGAACACTTAGGACTTTAATATGCTATGGCCCCATGGGAACACTTAGGACTTTAATATGCTATGGCCCCATGGGAACACTTAGGACTTTAATATGCTATGTTAACATGGGAACACTTAGGACTTTAATATGCTTTGTTAGCATGGGAACACTTAGGACTTTAATATGCTATGGCCCCATGGGAACACTTAGGACTTTAATATGCTATGGCCCCATGGGAACACTTAGGACTTTAATATGCTATGTTAACATGGGAACACTTAGGACTTTAATATGCTATGGCCCCATGGGAACACTTAGGACTTTAATATGCTATGTTAACATGGGAACACTTAGGACTTTAATATGCTATGGCCCCATGGGAACACTTAGGACTTTAATATGCTATGGCCCCATGGGAACACTTAGGACTTTAATATGCTATGTTAACATGGGAACACTTAGGACTTTAATATGCTATGTTAACATGGGAACACTTAGGACTTTAATATGCTATGTTAACATGGGAACACTTAGGACTTTAATATGCTATGGGAACACTTAGGACTTTAATATGCTATGGCCCCATGGGAACACTTAGGACTTTAATATGCTATGTTAACATGGGAACACTTAGGACTTTAATATGCTATGTTAACATGGGAACACTTAGGACTTTAATATGCTTGTTAACATGGGAACACTTAGGACTTTAATATGCTATGGCCCCATGGGAACACTTAGGACTTTAATATGCTATGTTAACATGGGAACACTTAGGACTTTAATATGCTATGTTAACATGGGAACACTTAGGACTTTAATATGCTATGTTAACATGGGAACACTTAGGACTTTAATATGCTATGGCCCCATGGGAACACTTAGGACTTTAATATGCTATGGCCCCATGGGAACACTTAGGACTTTAATATGCTATGGCCCCATGGGAACACTTAGGACTTTAATATGCTATGTTAACATGGGAACACTTAGGACTTTAATATGCTATGTTACCATGGGAACACTTAGGACTTTAATATGCTATGTTAACATGGGAACACTTAGGACTTTAATATGCTATGGCCCCATGGGAACACTTAGGACTTTAATAATATGGGAACACATGGACTTTAATATGCTATGTTAACATGGGAACACTTAGGACTTTAATATGCTATGGCCCCATGGGAACACTTAGGACTTTAATATGCTATGTTAACATGTGGAACACTTAGGACTTTAATATGCTATGTTAACATGGAACACTTAGGACTTTAATATGCTATGTTAACATGGGAACACTTAGGACTTTAATATGCTATGGCCCCATGGGAACACTTAGGACTTTAATATGCTATGTTAACATGGGAACACTTAGGACTTTAATATGCTATGTTAACATGGGAACACTTAGGACTTTAATATGCTATGTTAACATGGGAACACTTAGGACTTTTAATATGCTATGGCCCCATGGGAACACTTAGGACTTTAATATGTTATGGCCCCATGGGAACACTTAGGACTTTAATATGCTATGGCCCCATGGGAACACTTAGGACTTTAATATGCTATGTTAACATGGGAACACTTAGGACTTTAATATGCTATGGCCCCATGGGAACACTTAGGACTTTAATATGCTATGTTAACATGGGAACACTTAGGACTTTAATATGCTATGTTAACATGGGAACACTTAGGACTTTAATATGCTATGGCCCCATGGGAACACTTAGGACTTTAATATGTTATGTTAACATGGGAACACTTAGGACTTTAATATGCTATGGCCCCATGGGAACACTTAGGACTTTAATATGCTATGTTAACATGGGAACACTTAGGACTTTAATATGCTATGTTAACATGGGAACACTTAGGACTTTAATATGCTATGTTAACCCATGGGAACACTTAGGACTTTAATATGCTATGGCCCCATGGGAACACTTAGGACTTTAATATGCTATGGCCCCATGGGAACACTTAGGGAACACTTAGGACTTTAATATGCTATGGCCCCATGGGAACACTTAGGACTTTAATATGCTATGGCCCCATGGGAACACTTAGGACTTTAATATGCTATGGCCCCATGGGAACACTTAGGACTTTAATATGCTATGTTAACATGGGAACACTTAGGACTTTAATATGCTATGTTAACATGGGAACACTTAGGACTTTAATATGCTATGGCCCCATGGGAACACTTAGGACTTTAATATGTTATGGCCCCATGGGAACACTTAGGACTTTAATATGCTATGGCCCCATGGGAACACTTAGGACTTTAATATGCTATGGCCCCATGGGAACACTTAGGACTTTAATATGCTATGTTAACATGGGAACACTTAGGACTTTAATATGCTTTGTTAGCATGGGAACACTTAGGACTTTAATATGCTATGGCCCCATGGGAACACTTAGGACTTTAATATGCTATGGCCCCATGGGAACACTTAGGACTTTAATATGCTATGTTAACATGGGAACACTTAGGACTTTAATATGCTATGGCCCCATGGGAACACTTAGGACTTTAATATGCTATGTTAACATGGGAACACTTAGGACTTTAATATGCTATGTTACCATGGGAACACTTAGGACTTTAATATGCTATGTTAACATGGGAACACTTAGGACTTTAATATGCTATGGGGAACACTTAGGACTTTAATATGCTATGTTAACATGGGAACACTTAGGACTTTAATATGCTATGGCCCCATGGGAACACTTAGGACTTTAATATGCTATGTTAACATGGGAACACTTAGGACTTTAATATGCTATGGCCCCATGGGAACACTTAGGACTTTAATATGCTATGGCCCCATGGGAACACTTAGGACTTTAATATGCTATGTTAACATGGGAACACTTAGGACTTTAATATGCTATGTTAACATGGGAACACTTAGGACTTTAATATGCTATGTTAACATGGGAACACTTAGGACTTTAATATGCTATGGCCCCATGGGAACACTTAGGACTTTAATATGCTATGGCCCCATGGGAACACTTAGGACTTTAATATGCTATGTTAACATGGGAACACTTAGGACTTTAATATGCCCCATGGGAACACTTAGGACTTTAATATGCTATGGCCCCATGGGAACACTTAGGACTTTAATATGCTATGTTAACATGGGAACACTTAGGACTTTAATATGCTATGGCCCCATGGGAACACTTAGGACTTTAATATGCTATGTTAACATGGGAACACTTAGGACTTTAATATGCTATGTTAACATGGGAACACTTAGGACTTTAATATGCTATGGCCCCATGGGAACACTTAGGACTTTAATATGCTATGTTAACATGGGAACACTTAGGACTTTAATATGCTATGTTACCATGGGAACACTTAGGACTTTAATATGCTATGTTAACATGGGAACACTTAGGACTTTAATATGCTATGGCCCCATGGGAACACTTAGGACTTTAATATGCTATGTTAACATGGGAACACTTAGGACTTTAATATGCTATGGCCCCATGGGAACACTTAGGACTTTAATATGCTATGGCCCCATGGGAACACTTAGGACTTTAATATGCTATGGCCCCATGGGAACACTTAGGACTTTAATATGCTATGGCCCCATGGGAACACTTAGGACTTTAATATGCTATGGCCCCATGGGAACACTTAGGACTTTAATATGCTATGGCCCCATGGGAACACTTAGGACTTTAATATGCTATGGCCCCATGGGAACACTTAGGACTTTAATATGCTATGTTAACATGGGAACACTTAGGACTTTAATATGCTATGTTAACATGGGAACACTTAGGACTTTAATATGCTATGGCCCCATGGGAACACTTAGGACTTTAATATGCTATGGCCCCATGGGAACACTTAGGACTTTAATATGCTATGTTAACATGGGAACACTTAGGACTTTAATATGCTATGGCCCCATGGGAACACTTAGGACTTTAATATGCTATGTTAACATGGGAACACTTAGGACTTTAATATGCTTTGGCACCATGGGAACACTTAGGACTTTTAATATGCTATGTTAACATGGGAACACTTAGGACTTTAATATGCTATGGCCCCATGGGAACACTTAGGACTTTAATATGCTATGTTAACATGGGAACACTTAGGACTTTTAATATGCTATGGCACCATGGGAACACTTAGGACTTTAAAATGCTATGGCCCCATGGGAACACTTAGGACTTTAATATGCTATGGCCCCATGGGAACACTTAGGACTTTAATATGCTATGTTAACATGGGAACACTTAGGACTTTAATATGCTATGTTACCATGGGAACACTTAGGACTTTAATATGCTATGTTAACATGGGAACACTTAGGACTTTAATATGCTATGGCCCCATGGGAACACTTAGGACTTTAATATGCTATGTTAACATGGGAACACTTAGGACTTTAATATGCTATGTTAACATGGGAACACTTAGGACTTTAATATGCTATGGCCCCATGGGAACACTTAGGACTTTAATATGCTATGTTAACATGGGAACACTTAGGACTTTAATATGCTATGTTAACATGGGAACACTTAGGACTTTAATATGCTATGTTAACATGGGAACACTTAGGACTTTAATATGCTATGTTAACATGGGAACACTTAGGACTTTAATATGCTATGTTAACATGGGAACACTTAGGACTTTAATATGCTATGGCCCCATGGGAACACTTAGGACTTTAATATGCTATGGCCCCATGGGAACACTTAGGACTTTAATATGCTATGGCCCCATGGGAACACTTAGGACTTTAATATGCTATGGCCCCATGGGAACACTTAGGACTTTAATATGCTATGGCCCCATGGGAACACTTAGGACTTTAATATGCTATGGCCCCATGGGAACACTTAGGACTTTAATATGCTATGTTAACATGGGAACACTTAGGACTTTAATATGCTATGTTAACATGGGAACACTTAGGACTTTAATATGCTATGGCCCCATGGGAACACTTAGGACTTTAATATGCTATGGCCCCATGGGAACACTTAGGACTTTAATATGCTATGTTAACATGGGAACACTTAGGACTTTAATATGCTATGTTAACATGGGAACACTTAGGACTTTAATATGCTATGTTAACATGGGAACACTTAGGACTTTAATATGCTATGGCCCCATGGGAACACTTAGGACTTTAATATGCTATGGCCCCATGGGGAACACTTAGGACTTTAATATGCTATGGCCCCATGGGAACACTTAGGACTTTAATATGCTATGTTAACATGGGAACACTTAGGACTTTAATATGCTATGGCCCCATGGGAACACTTAGGACTTTAATATGCTATGTTAACATGGGAACACTTAGGACTTTAATATGCTATGTTAACATGGGAACACTTAGGACTTTAATATGCTATGGTCCCATGGGAACACTTAGGACTTTAATATGTTATGTTAACATGGGAACACTTAGGACTTTAATATGCTATGTTAACCATGGGAACACTTAGGACTTTAATATGCTATGTTAACATGGGAACACTTAGGACTTTAATATGCTATGTTAACATGGGAACACTTAGGACTTTAATATGCTCTGGCCCCATGGGAACACTTAGGACTTTAATATGCTATGGCCCCATGGGAACACTTAGGACTTTAATATGCTATGGCCCCATGGGAACACTTAGGACTTTAATATGCTATGGCCCCATGGGAACACTTAGGACTTTAATATGCTATGGAACACTTAGGACTTTAATATGCTATGGCCCCATGGGAACACTTAGGACTTTAATATGACTTTAATTTATGCTATGTTAACATGGGAACACTTAGGACTTTAATATGCTATGTTAACATGGGAACACTTAGGACTTTAATATGCTATGGCCCCATGGGAACACTTAGGACTTTAATATGCTATGGCCCCATGGGAACACTTAGGACTTTAATATGTTATGGCCCCATTTAGGACTTTAATATGCTATGGCCCCATGGGAACACTTAGGACTTTAATATGCTATGGCCCCATGGGAACACTTAGGACTTTAATATGCTATGTTAACATGGGAACACTTAGGACTTTAATATGCTTTGTTAGCATGGGAACACTTAGGACTTTAATATGCTATGGCCCCATGGGAACACTTAGGACTTTAATATGCTATGGCCCCATGGGAACACTTAGGACTTTAATATGCTATGTTAACATGGGAACACTTAGGACTTTAATATGCTATGGCCCCATGGGAACACTTAGGACTTTAATATGCTATGTTAACATGGGAACACTTAGGAACACCATGGGAACACTTAGGACTTTAATATGCTATGGCCCCATGGGAACACTTAGGACTTTAATATGCTATGTTAACATGGGAACACTTAGGACTTTAATATGCTATGGCCCCATGGGAACACTTAGGACTTTAATATGCTATGTTAACATGGGAACACTTAGGACTTTAATATGCTATGTTACCATGGGAACACTTAGGACTTTAATATGCTATGTTAACATGGGAACACTTAGGACTTTAATATGCTATGGCCCCATGGGAACACTTAGGACTTTAATATGCTATGGCCCCATGGGAACACTTAGGACTTTAATATGCTATGTTAACATGGGAACACTTAGGACTTTAATATGCTATGTTAACATGGGAACACTTAGGACTTTAATATGCTATGTTAACATGGGGACACTTAGGATTTTAATATGCTATGGCCCCATGGGAACACTTAGGACTTTAATATATTATGGCCCCATGGGAACACTTAGGACTTTAATATGCTATGGCCCCATGGGAACACTTAGGACTTTAATATGCTATGTTAACATGGGAACACTTAGGACTTTAATATGCTATGGCCCCATGGGAACACTTAGGGCTTTAATATGCTATGTTAACATGGGAACACTTAGGACTTTAATATGCTATGTTTTAATATGCCATGGGAACACTTAGGACTTTAATATGCTATGTTAACATGGGAACACTTAGGACTTTAATATGCTATGTTAACATGGGAACACTTAGGACTTTAATATGCTATGGCCCCATGGGAACACTTAGGACTTTAATATGCTATGTTAACATGGGAACACTTAGGACTTTAATATGCTATGTTAACCCATGGGAACACTTAGGACTTTAATATGCTATGGCCCCATGGGAACACTTAGGACTTTAATATGCTATGGGAACACTTAGGACTTTTACATGGGAACACTTAGGACTTTAATATGCTATGGCCCATGGGAACACTTAGGACTTTAATATGCTATGTTAACATGGGAACACTTAGGACTTTAATATGCTATGTTAACATGGGAACACTTAGGACTTTAATATGCTATGTTAACATGGGAACACTTAGGACTTTAATATGCTATGGCCCCATGGGAACACTTAGGACTTTAATATGCTATGGCCCCATGGGAACACTTAGGACTTTAATATGCTATGTTAACATGGGAACACTTAGGACTTTAATATGCTATGGCCCCATGGGAACACTTAGGACTTTAATATGCTATGGCCCCATGGGAACACTTAGGACTTTAATATGCTATGGCCCCATGGGAACACTTAGGACTTTAATATGCTATGGCCCCATGGGAACACTTAGGACTTTAATATGCTATGGCCCCATGGGAACACTTAGGACTTTAATATGCTATGGCCCCATGGGAACACTTAGGACTTTAATATGCTATGTTAACATGGGAACACTTAGGACTTTAATATGCTATGGCCCCATGGGAACACTTAGGACTTTAATATGCTATGTTAACATGGGAACACTTAGGACTTTAATATGCTATGGATGGGAACACTTAGGACTTTAATATGCTATGTTAACATTAGGGAACTTTAATATGCTATGTTAACATGTTAACATGGGAACACTTAGGACTTTAATATGCTATGTTAACATGGGAACACTTAGGACTTTAATATGCTATGGCCCCATGGGAACACTTAGGACTTTAATATGCTATGGCCACTTAGGACTTTAATTTAGGACTTTAATATGCTATGTTAACATGGGAACACTTAGGACTTTAATATGCTATGGCCCCATGGGAACACTTAGGACTTTAATATGCTATGGCCCCATGGGAACACTTAGGACTTTAATATGCTATGTTAACATGGGAACACTTAGGACTTTAAATGCTATGTTAACATGGGAACACTTAGGACTTTAATATGCTATGTTAACATGGGAACACTTAGGACTTTAATATGCTATGGCCCCATGGGAACACTTAGGACTTTAATATGCTATGGCTCTATGGGAACACTTAGGACTTTAATATGCTATGTTAACATGGGAACACTTAGGACTTTAATATGCTATGGCCCCATGGGAACACTTAGGACTTTAATATGCTATGGCTCTATGGGAACACATAGGACTTTAATATGCTATGTTAACATGGGAACACTTAGGACTTTAATATGCTATGGCCCCATGGGAACACTTAGGACTTTAATATGCTATGTTAACATGGGAACACTTAGGACTTTAATATGCTATGTTAACATGGGAACACTTAGGACTTTAATATGCTATGGCCCCATGGGAACACTTAGGACTTTAATATGCTATGGCCCCATGGGAACACTTAGGACTTGAATATGCTATGTTAACATGGGAACACTTAGGACTTTAATATGCTATGGCCCCATGGGAACACTTAGGACTTTAATATGCTATGGCTCCATGGGAACACTTAGGACTTTAATATGCTATGGCCCCATGGGAACACTTAGGACTTTAATATGCTATGTTAACATGGGAACACTTAGGACTTTAATATGCTATAGGACTTTTAAATTACTACCTACCAACATCTCTCCTAGCCAGGTTTAGAAATTACTACCTACCAACATCTCTCCTAGCCAGGTTTAAAAATTACTACCTACCAACATCTCTCCTAGCCAGGTTTAGAAATTACTACCAACCAACATCTCTCCTAGAAAGTCTTAAGATGTCATAACCGCCATCGATAAGAGACATTACTGTGCAGCCGTCTTCATCGACCTGGCCAAGGCTTTCGACTCTGTCAAACACTGCATTCTTATCGGCAGACTCAACAGCCTTGGTTTCTCTAATGACTGCCTCGCCTGGTTCACCAACTACTTCTCAGATAGAGTTCAGCGGGTCAAAATGGAGGGCCTGTTGTCCGGACCTTTGGCAGTCTCTATGGGGGTGCAACAGGGTTCAATTCTCGGGCCGACTCTCTTCTCTATATACATCAATGATGTCGCTCTTGCTGCGGGTGATTCTTTGATCCACCTCTATGCAGACGGCACCATTCTGTAATACATCTGGCCCTTCTTTGGACACTGTGTTAATTAACCTCCAGACTAGCTTCAATGCCATACAACACTGCTTCCGTGCATGTTCTTCAAACAATCGCTGCCTGCACCCGCACGCCCGACCAGCATCACTACTCTGGACGGTTCTGACTTAGAATATGTAGACAACTATAAATACCTAGGTGTCTAGCTAGACTGTAAACTCTCCTTCCAGACTCATATTAAGCATCTCCAATCCAAAGTTAAATCTAGAATTGACTTCCTATTTTGCAACAAAGCCTCCTTCATTCATGCAGCCACACATACCCTCGTAAAACTGACTATTCTACAGATCCTTGACTTCGGCGATGTCATTTAAAAAATAGCCTCCAACACTCTACTCTATCCCAGTGCCATCCGTTTTCTCACTAAAGCCCCCCATATACTAAACACCACTGCGACCTGTATGCTCTCATTGGCTGGTCCTCGCTACATATTCATCGCCAAACCCACTGGCTCCAGGTCATCTATAAGTCTTTGCAAGGTAAAGCTCTGCCTTATCTCAGCTCACTGGTCACAATAACAACACCCACCCGTAGCACGCGCTCCAGCAGGTAAATTTCACTGGTCATCCCCAAAGCCAAAACCTCCTTTGGCCGCTTTTCCTCCAGTTCTCTGCTGCCAATGACTGGAACGAATCGAACTCCAACTGAAGTTGGAGGCTTAGATCTCCCTTATTAACTTAAAGCGTCAGCTGTCAGAGCAGCTTACCGATCGCTGCAGCTGTACACAGCCCATCTGTAAATAGCCCATCCAACCAACTACCTCCCTCATCCCTATATTGTTTTTGTTTTTCTGCTCTTTTGCAAACAGTATCTCTACTTGCAAATCCTCATCTGTACATTCAGTGGGGAGAACAAGTATTTGATACACTGCCGATTTTGCATGTTTTCCTACTTACAAAACATGTAGAGATCTGTAATTTTTATCATAGGTACACTTCAACTATGAGAGACGGAATCTAAAACAAAAATCCAGAAAATCACATTGTATGATTTTTAAGTAATTCATTTGCATTTTATTGCATGACATAAGTATTTGATCACCTACGAACCAGTAAGAATTACGGCTCTCACAGACCTGTTAGTTTTTCTTTAAGAAGCCCTCCTGTTCTCCACTCATTACCTGTATTAACTGCACCTGTTTGAACTTGTTCCCTGTATAAAAAAGACACCTGTCAACACATTCAATCAAACAGACTCCAACCTCTCCACAATGGCCAAGACCAAAGAGCTGTGTAAGGACATCAGGGATAAAATTGTAGACCTGCACAAGGCTGGGATGGGCTACAGGACAATAGGCAAGAAGTTTGGTGAGAAGGCAACAACTGTTGGCTCAATTATTAGAAAATGGAAGAAGTTCAAGATGACGGTCAATCACCCTCGGTCTGGTGCTCCATGCAAGATCTCACCTCGTGGGGCATCAATGATCATGAGGAAGGTGAGGGATCAGCCCAGAACTACATGGCAGGACCTGGTCAATGACCTGAAGAGAGCTGGGACCACAGTCTCAAAGAAAACCATTAGTAACACACTACGCCGTCATGGATTAAAATCCTGCAACGCACGCAAGGTCCCCCTGCTCAAGCCAGCGCATGTCCAGGCCGGTCTGAAGTTTGCCAATGACTATCTGGATGATCCAGAGGAGGAATGGGAGAAGGTCATGTGGTCTGATGAGACAAAAATAGAGCTTTTTGGTCTAAACTCCACTCGCCGTGTTTGGAGGAAGAAGAAGGATGAGTACAACCCCAAGAACACCATCCCAACCGTGAAGCATGGAGGTGGAAACATCATTCTTTGGGGATGCTTTTCTGCAAAGGGGACAGGACGACTGCACCGTATTGAGGGGAGGATGGATGGGGCCATGTATCGCGAGATCTTGGCCAACAACCTCCTTCCCTCAGTAAGAGCATTGAAGATGGGTCGTGGTTGGGTCTTCCAGCACGACAACGAAATCTCTCCTAGCCAGTCTTATTAAATACGACCTACCAACATCTCTCCTAGTCTTATTAAATACTACCTACCAACATCTCTACTAGCCAGTCTTATTTTAACACTGGAGTGTGAGTGTGGGGGCAGGGGAGGTCAACGTAAATAGTCTTATGGGTAGAAGCTGTTAGGGAGCCTTTTGGAACGTACAGAAGTATACGTAGAACTAAAAGCTACAGTGGTTATGGTAACGCATTACCTGACACCTGGTCATAACACTGTTGTAACATGGTCATAACATGGTCATAACACTGTTGTAACACGGTCATAACATGGTCATAACACTGTTGTAACACGGTCATAACACGGTCATAACATGGTCATAACACTGTTGTAACACGGTCATAACACGGTCATAACACGGTCATAACATGGTCATAACATGGTCATAACATGGTCATAACACTGTTGTAACACGGTCATAACACGGTCATAACATGGTCATAACACTGTTGTAACACGGTCATAACACGGTCATAACATGGTCATAACACGGTCATAACACGTAACACGGTCATAACACGGTCATAACATGGTCATAACATGGTCATAACATAGTCATAACATGGTCATAACACGGTCATAACACGGTCATAACATGGTCGTGACCCATATATTTACATCTGTTGTGACATACAGTATAGTGCATTATTTTATGACTGGCCATGACAACTACATAAGAGTGTCAAAATCCACATTTAGTCACATTCTGGTTTTTTCCCTTTCCTTTCCTTTGGAAGTTTGTTTCTTAAATTGTTTTACAGACATGTTTTTTTCACATCATATTTTAAATAACTTGTAGAAAATACACATTATGACACTTTCAAGAAGCATTATGACATCATAATCATATAAACCAGATAGGCCTATCACGTACATGCCCTTAAATCAGTCATCTGTCAAAAAGGTGTCTGGTCCTGCTCCTGAAATCTGCTCCTGCATTCCTCCCAGTCATCTGTCAAAAAGGTGTCTGGTCCTGCTCCTGAAATCTACTCCTGCATTCCTCCCAGTCATCTGTCAAAAAGGTGTCTGGTCCTGCTCCTGAAATCTGCTCCTACATTCCTCCCAGTCATCTGTCAAAAAGGTGTTTGGTCCTGCTCCTGAAATCTGCTCCTGCATTCCTCCCAGTCATCTGTCAAAAAGGTGGCTGGTCCTGCTCCTGAAATCTACTCCTGCATTCCTCCCAGTCATCTGTCAAAAAGGTGTCTGGTCCTGCTTCTGAAATCTGCTCCTGCATTCCTCCCAGTCATCTGTCAAAAAGGTGTCTGGTCCTGCTCCTGAAATCTACTCCTGCATTCCTCCCAGTCATCTGTCAAAAAGGTGTCTGGTCCTGCTCCTGAAATCTACTCCTGCATTCCTCCCAGTCATCTGTCAAAAAGGTGTCTGGTCCTGCTCCTGAAATCTACTCCTGCATTCCTCCCAGTCATCTGTCAAAAAGGTGTCTGGTCCTGCTCCTGAAATCTACTCCTGCATTCATCCCAGTCATCAGAAACAGAGCATTGGGGTAGGTGCATGCCAACACAAGGTGCACCTGTGTAATGATCATGTTGTTTAATCAGCTTCTTGATATGCCACACCTGTCAGGTGGATGGATTATCTTGGCAAAGGAGAAATGCTCACAAACAGGGATGAAAACAAATTTGTGAACAAAATTGTAGAGAAATAAGCTTTTTGTGCATATGGAACATTTCTGGGATCTTTTATTTCAGCTCATGAAACATGGGACCAATACTTTACATGTTGTGCGTATATTTTCGTTCAGTATACATTTGTTGGGATATTAAATCCTTTATTTTAAAACAGCTTTGTTGGAGAAAAAAACAACTGGCAACTGTTAAAAGATTTAAATAACATAACCCATTCTGAAGTCGCCAAATAGTTAGGGGTCCGGGCAGCTTGGTGAAACCATAATATTGGTAAATAGTTAGGGGTCTGGGCAGCTTGGTGAAACCATAATATTGGTAAATAGTTAGGGGTCCGGGCAGTTTGGTGAAACCATAATATTGGTAAATTGTTAGGGGTCCGGGCAGCTTGGTGAAACCATAATATTGGATGCCGTAATATTGGTAAATAGTTAGGGGTCCAAGCAGCTTGGTGAAACCATAATATTGGTAAATAGTTAGGGGTCCAAGTAGCTTGGTGAAACCATAATATTGGATGCCGTAATATTGGTAAATAATTAATATTGGTAAATAGTTAGGGGTCCAAGCAGCTTGGTGAAACCATAATATTGGTAAATAGTTAGGGGTCCAAGTAGCTTGGTGAAACCATAATATTGGATGCCGTAATATTGGTAAATAGTTAGGGGTCCAAGCAGCTTTGTGAAACCATAATATTGGATGCCGTAATATTGGTAAATAGTTAGGGGTCCAAGCAGCTTGGTGAAACCATAATATTGGTAAATAGTTAGGGGTCCAAGCATCTGAGTAAGACCTGGGTACGGCCTGGGTAAGGCCTGGGTAAGACCTGGGTAAGGCCTGGGTAAGACCTGGGTAAGGCTTGGGTAAGGCCTGGGTAAGGCCCAGCAGGATGCAACCGGGCAGGATGGTAAAGGGCCATGGGGCCACACCGTCTTATTTCATACCAATTGAAAATGCTATCTTTGATAGCTCGCACTCCTCACCCCGTGAAACGCAGAGTCGTGAAATTTGGTACATAGGTCCCTCTCTCTTTACAAGGAACAAAATAAGGTCCCGCCATGTTGGATTTTCCACCTTTTTCAATTGTGAATAACACTTAATAGACGACTCCTTTCGCGCCGAAAGACTGATTTGCTCGAAACTTGATATATTGCATCCATGGACCAACGCAACATTTTCCAGGCTAGTATTTCAAACAAAGATGGCCCATACTCACCAATAGACAATCACATGGGTGTAGTCTGGCACCAAAATGCATATAAATCAGACACAGATATTCGTATTGTAACAAAACTTGGTACACATGCTCCAAACACTGTCAAGAACTGACGTATGCAAGCATCACATCGACCACACGGCGGCGCTATAACGGGCAAATTATATCTCTTGATCTGTTTGATTTTCCAAACACTCAGATTTAACATGTCTAAGCACATTCGGATCGACCACGCGGTGGCGCTATAAAAGACACCTGTTTACATGTTTGACTCAAGAGTGATGAAATTTGGCACACGTGCTCAGGGATATGAATCTAGCTGTTCGAGTTCTGATATTTGGCAAGTGTGATAAGGAGTACAGAAGTAGTTCATCGTATGTAAAATGTGTCAAATTTGTCCTGATGCTGGTGCTATGAGGCCAAAGCTTGAACCCCAGCATGGCTGCTTGAATCTTTATGTTTGTCTGCTATCCTTCACCAGGATGCTCAATAGAGTCCATGTGTAGAGGATGGGGGTAGGACCAGGATGCTCAATAGAGTCCATGTGTAGAGGATGGGAGTAGGACCAGGATGCTCAATAGAGTCCATGTGTAGAGGATGGGGGTAGGACCAGGATGCTCAATAGAGTCCATGTGTAGAGGATGGGGGTAGGACCAGGATGCTCAATAGAGTCTATGTGTAGAGGATGGGCCATGGGGGTAGGACCAGGATGCTCAATAGAGTCTATGTGTAGAGGATGGGCCATGGGGGTAGGACCAGGATGTTCAATAGAGTCTATGTGTAGAGGATGGGCCATGGGGGTAGGACCAGGATGTTCAATAGAGTCTATGTGTAGAGGATGGGCCATGGGGGTAGGACCAGGATGCTCAATAGAGTCTATGTGTAGAGGATGGGCCATGGGGGTAGGACCAGGATGCTCAATAGAGTCTATGTGTAGAGGATGGTCCATGGGGGTAGGACCAGGATGCTCAATAGAGTCTATATGTAGAGGATGGGGGTAGGACCAGGATGCTCAATAGAGTCTATGTGTAGAGGATGGGGGTAGGACCAGGATGCTCAATAGAGTCTATGTGTAGAGGATGGGTTAGGACCAGGATGTTCAATAGAATCTATGTGTAGAGGATGAGGGTAGGACCAGGATGCTCAATAGAGTCTATGTGTAGAGCAGGGGTGTCAAACTCAAATACCCAGTGGGCCAAAATGTAAAACCTGAACAAAGTCACGGGCCAACATTGAACAAATTAACCTTTTAATATGGACCCAAACAAGTTTTGCTTTAACATTGAATATGGAACAAGCATCGCTTATTACCATACAATATATAATTTAATAGTGGAGACATGCAAAATCGAATTTCAAATGAAAAAACACATCAATGGCATTCATTTATTAAATAAATAAAATTTAAATAAAAATTGTATGCCTCTTTTCTATTTGCAGCCTTCTGATTTAAATACCAAAATAAACTTTTTCCACTGGCTAATAATTTGACAAATAAAATGATAATAAATCAATCAACCATTCAAGCCCATGCCTTGTAGCAAGAAAACGTGCATAAAGAAAACGTTAATTATTGCACACTGGTCTAATCTGATGTGCCCAAGCCAGATACCTGGCATCTCTTCTTGGATGCTAGTTCATCAATGTCTGGGCTCAAGCTCTGAGCTGAAGAAATCCTCAGTATCGAGCGAAGATGTTCATCAGTCAGACGTCTCCTGTGAGTTGTTTTGGTCATCTTCATCGAGGAGAAAAGTTGCTCGCATAGATAAGTGCTGCCGAACATGGAGAGCATCTGAGCAGCTTGGGTGTGGAGCTGAGGCATTGTGTCAGGGATGAACCGTGGAAACTGTGCGGCGCCCACAGCATCATACTTTGACTTCAGCGTGTCGTTGCACTGGAGTTCAATCAGCTCCATTTGGATGTTGGTTGGTGCATTTTCCACATCAACTGCGAAGGGATTACTAAGCAGTTCAAACTTGCATTTCTGGGCATCGAAGTCGGCAAATCGCCGGCTAAACTCAGCGGCGAGAACACTAAGTTTTTCAGCAAACTGTGCGCATGGGAACACGGCGGTAGAGATCTGCGCTTTTATGGATTGGCAGCAGGGAAAATGGCAAGGGTTTCCTTGCAGCATCTGATTCTCCCACAGGCACAGTTTAGTTTTGAAGGCCCTCACTGCAGCGTACATGTCTGTGATGATGCGCCCCCGCCCCTGAAGCTGCAGGTTCAGCGCATCGAGATGGCTTGAGATGTCACAGAGAAAGGCCAGCTCACACAGGAACTTTTGCTCCCGGAGCTCTGCTGTATCCTTCCCTTTGGTTTCCAGGAATTGACATATTTCCTCACGCAGCTCGAAACATCTGTTCAGTACTTTTCCTCTGCTTAGCCATCTCACCTCTGTGTGATACGGCACGTCTGCGTATTCCGAACCACACTCCTCCAGAAAAGATTTAAACTGGCGGTGATTTAGACCTTTGCCTCTTATAAAGTTAACTACCTGTGTTACTGTGGTCATAACATGTTCCATCTTTAGGGCTTTGGCACACAGTGCTTCCTGATGTATGATGCAGTGGTAAACAGTTAGCTCACCTGCACAGTTCTCTTCCCGCATCTTCTCCCGAACCATGCCCACCAGTCCACTCTTTTTACCGCACACGCTGGCGCACCATCTGTCGTTAATCCAACGAGTTTATCCCACGGCAGCTTTATTTCAGTTACACATTTGGAAACCTCCTCAAAGATTTCCTTTCCTGTGGTTGTGCCATGCATTGATTTGAATCCTAATAGCTCCTCCGTAACACACAGATTTGAGTCCACTCCACGGATGAAGACTGACAGCTGAGCAGTATCAGATGCGTCGCAGCTCTCATCCACAGCGAGGAGAACGCAACAAAATCTTTTCCCTTTTCCATCAGCTGGTCATACAGATTGGTGGCAAGATCACATGTGCGATCAGCTACTGTGTTCCTGCTCAGGCTCACGTTTGAAAATGCTTGTTTTTCTCTGGGCATACGAGGTCACAAACCTTCATCATGCACTTTTTCATGAACTCTCCCTCATTAAAGGGCCGGGCTGATTTTGCGATCTCTGCTGCCACTATATAACTAGCCTTTACAGCAGCCTCGCTTTGTGATGTGGCTTTTTTAAACATATTCTGTTGTGAAACCAAACTTCTTTTTCATCTCCTCTACTTTCTGGCTCCTTTGAGTCATGTCCAGGTCCTTGTATTTGTCATGGTGTTTCGTTTCATAGTGTCGTCTAATGTTGTACTCCTTACTTACAGCCACGTTGACTCCACAAACAAGACAAACAGGTTTGTCTTTTACATATGTAAACAGATATTCTGCCTCCCACTTGTCCAGAAAGCTCCTGTTTTCTGCCTTTCTTTTCGCCATTTTTGGGAAGGGTTAGCTCGCTGACAGTTGTAGCGTCTATGTTGCTATGACTACTGTCACAGAGGAGAGAGCGTTTCTGGGTCCTGTCCTGATTGGCGCGCGAAAACAGCAGAGCATTGTGGGATTCGTAGTATTAGTGGTGAATGCGCTGTATAATACCGGCGGGCCAGCTCTAGTAGTAATTTGGTATTGTCTCGCGGGCCAAATATAATTACCCCGTGGGCCAAATTTGGCCCACGGGCCAGAGTTTGACACCCATGGTGTAGAGGATGGGCCATGGGGGTAGGACCAGGATGTTCAATAGAGTCTATGTGTAGAGGATGGGCCATAGGGGTAGGACCAGGATGTTCAATAGAGTCTATATGGAGAGGATGGGGGTAGGACCAGGATGTTCAATAGAGTCTATATGTAGAGGATGGGGGTAGGACCAGGATGTTCAATAGAGTCTATGTGTAGAGGATGAGGGTAGGACCAGGATGCTCAATAGAGTCTATATGTAGAGGATGAGGGTAGGACCAGGATGTTCAATAGAGTCTATGTGTAGAGGATGGGCCATGGGGGTAGGACCAGGATGTTCAATAGAGTCTATATGTAGAGGATGAGGGTAGGACCAGGATGTTCAATAGAGTCTATGTGTAGAGGATGGGCCATGGGGGTAGGACCAGGATGTTCAATAGAGTCTATATGTAGAGGATGGGGGGGGTAGGACCAGGATGTTCAATAGAGTCTATGTGTAGAGGATGGGGGTAGGACCAGGATGTTCAATAGAGTCTATATGTAGAGGATGGGGGTAGGACCAGGATGTTCAATAGAGTCTATGTGTAGAGGATGGGCCATGGGGGTAGGACCAGGATGTTCAATAGAGTCTATGTGTAGAGGATGGGCCATGGGGGTAGGACCAGGATGTTCAATAGAGTCTATATGTAGAGGATGGGCCATGGGGGTAGGACCAGGATGTTCAATAGAGTCTATATGTAGAGGATGGGGGTAGGACCAGGATGTTCAATAGAGTCTATATGTAGAGGATGGGGGTAGGACCAGGATGCTCAATAGAGTCTATGTGTAGAGGATGGGCCATGGGGGTAGGACCAGGATGCTCAATAGAGTCTATGTGTAGAGGATGGGCCATGGGGGTAGGACCAGGATGTTCAATAGAGTCTATATGTAGAGGATGGGCCAGGATGGGGGAGGATAGGGGGTACCAGGATGTTCAATAGAGTCTATATGTAGAGGATGGGCCATGGGGTAGGACCAGGATGTTCAATAGGTCTATATGTAGAGGATGGGGACCAGGATGTTCAATAGAGTCTATATGTAGAGGATGGGGGTAGGACCAGGATGTTCAATAGAGTCTATGTGTAGAGGATGAGGGTAGGACCAGGATGCTCAATAGAGTCTATATGTAGAGGATGAGGGTAGGACCAGGATGTTCAATAGAGTCTATGTGTAGAGGATGGGCCATGGGGGTAGGACCAGGATGTTCAATATGTGAGTCTAGAGTCTATGTGTAGAGGATGGGCCATGGGGGTAGGACCAGGATGTTCAATAGAGTCTATGTGTAGAGGATGGGCCATGGGGGGTAGGACCAGGATGTTCAATAGAGTCTATATGTAGAGGATGGGCCATGGGGGTAGGACCAGGATGTTCAATAGAGTCTATATGTAGAGGATGGGGGTAGGACCAGGATGTTCAATAGAGTCTATGGGTAGAGGATGAGGGGTAGGACCAGGATGCTCAATAGAGTCTATGTGTAATAGAGTCTCATATCTATATAGAGGATGGATGGGGGTAGGACCAGGATGTTCAATGTTCAGAGTCTATATGTAGAGGATGGGGTAGGACCAGGATGCTCAATAGAGTCTATATGGATGCTGCTCAATAGAGTCTATGTGTAGAGGATGGGCCATGGGGTAGGACCAGGATGCTCAATAGAGTCTATGTGTAGAGGATGGGCCATGGGGGTAGGACCAGGATGTTCAATAGAGTCTATGTGTAGAGGATGGGCCATGGGGGTAGGACCAGGATGTTCAATAGAGTCTATATGTAGAGGATGGGCCATGGGGGTAGGACCAGGATGTTCAATAGAGTCTATATGTAGATTATGGGCCATGGGGTAGGACTTCTTGTTCATTAGTCTATTGTGAGAGGATGAGGGGGTAGGACCAGGATGCTCAAAGACTCTATATTCTCTCTCTGGGGTAGGACCAGGATGTTCAATAGAGTCTATGTGTAGAGGATGAGGGTAGGACCAGGATGCTCAATAGAGTCTATATGTAGAGGATGAGAGTAGGACCCCAACAGGACCCCACCTTCACATCTTTACAGGCAGAGGGGATAACTATAGTGTTGGACTGACCTATGTGACACTATGTGACCCTGAAGTCATACATTCCCTGACATTACCTTGCAGAAGTCTTCTTCTCTCATTACCTATTGATGAGACGGTAAGTAGTACACTTTAAAGACTCTCCTCTCTCTCTCTCCTTCCTCCATACTGTACTCTATCCCTCCATTCCATCATCCCTTCCTCCATACTGCACTCCATCCCTCCATTCCATCATCCCTTCCACCATACTGCACTCTATCCCTCCATTCCATCATCCCTTCCTCCATACCACTCTATCCCTCCATTCCATCATCCCTTCCTCCGTCCATCCCTCTCACCTTCCCTATCTCCCTCCCTCTCTCCTTCCCTATCTCTCTCCTTCCCTCTCTCCTTCCTCCATACCACTCCATCCCTCCATTCCATCATCCCTTCCTCCATACTGCACTCTATCCCTCCATTCCATCATCCCTTCCTCCGTCCCTCCCTCTCTCCTTCCCTTCTTCTCTCCTTCCTTCTCACCCTCTATTCCATCCTTCCCTCCCTACATCTATTCTCCTTTACTTCCTGACAGACAGGCTTTTATCTCTCTCTCTCTCTCTCTCTCTCTCTCTCTCTCTCTCTCTCTCTCTCTCTCTCTCTCTCTCTCTCTCTCTCTCTCTCTCTCTCTCTCTCTCTCTCTCTCTCTCTCTCTCTCTCTCTCTCTCTCTCTCTCTCTCTCTCCCTCCTCCTCCCTCCCTCCCTCCCTCCCTCCCCTCTCTCTCTCTCTCTCTCTCTCTCCCTCTCCCTCCCTCCTTCGTGTCTTTTATTTACTGAGAGGACATCAGCGTCCTCTCCTCTCCTGAGCCAATCTAGCTGTATGTATTGTTAAACATTGACGTGATTGAACTTTCCAGGAAGCACCGTGTTGAGTGGTATAAGGTATTGGGGGGGGGTTCTAACCGTCTTAACCATCCAGTTTACTATCCTTCTGTGGTATAGGAAGGAATACCTGTCTCTAGGCTCTTTTCATGACCACAATGCCACACTAAACCACACTGGGCCAGAGGAGAGATCAAGAGGACTGTATTCTAAGTGAACCCAGAACTCATGTCATAACTGGTCAGCTGCAGGATTAAGTTCAGGACAACTTCTACATATAATACACTAAGCATTGACCTCTTAGATCTCCTTATGACCTTTTCTGTTCAAAACAGCTGAGTAGCTTTTACATCAGTTCTCCTCATCTGAATTCTGAGAACCCCTCTCTCGATTCAATTGAATAATACATGTTTTACATTTTAAATTAACCTTTATTTAACTAGGCAAGCAAGTTAAGAACAAATTATTATTTACAATGACTGCCTACCTCGGCCAAACCCTAACCCGGACGACTCTGGGCCAATTGTGTGCCACCCTACGTGACTCCCAATCACGACCGGTTGTGATACAGCCTAGATACAAACCACGGTGTCTGTAGTGACGTCTCAAGCACTGAGATGCATTGTCTTAGACCGCTGCACTTGTCGGGAGCCCAAATAGGCAATACATTTCTCTCTTGGACAAAGCATACAACCAGTGACCAAACTAGCTGCATTATCCAATCATTGCCAAGGAAATCATGTCATCAAGGAAAAACCATTTGGCTTTTCTGAAACAGAGAATTCTGTGAAGGTGGTTGGTTCTGGAGGTGAAGTATTTATGAGCGCCAGTTGACTATGTGACGTTTAGAGAAGAGTTAGAGGCAAAGAGGGAATAGGAGGAGGTAGAGGTAGAGGAGGATAAGGAGGAGGTAGAGCGAAGAGGAGGAGGTAGAGGTAGAGGAGGATGAGGAGGAGGTAGAGAGAAGAGGAGGAGATGGAGGTAGAGAGAAGAGGAGGAGATAGAGGTAGAGGAGGATGAGGAGGAGGTAGAGAGAAGAGGAGGATGAGGAGGAGGTAGAGAGAAGAGGAGGTAGAGGAGGATGAGGAGGAAGAGATAGAGAGAAGAGGAGAAGGTAGAGAGAAGAGGAGGTAGAAGTAGAGGAGGATGAGGAGGAAGAGATAGAGAGAAGAGGAGAAGGTAGAGAGAAGAGGAGGTAGAAGTAGAGGAGGATGAGGAGGAAGAGATAGAGAGAAGAGGAGAAGGTAGAGAGAAGAGGAGGTAGAATTAGAGGAGGAAGAGATAGAGAGAATAGGAGAAGGTAGAGAGAAGATGAGGTAGAGGTAGAGGAGGATGAGGAGGAAGAGATAGAGAGAATAGGAGAAGGTAGAGAGAAGAGGAGGTAGAGAGAAGACGAGGAGGTAGAGGTAGAGGATGAGGAGATAGAGAGAAGAGGAGGTAGAGAGAAGAGGAGGTAGAGAGAAGACAAGGAGGTAGAGGTAGAGGATGAGGAGATAGAGAGAAGAGGAGGAGGTAGAGGTAGAGGATGAGGAGGAGGAAGAGATAGAGAGAATAGGAGAAGGTAGAGAGAAGAGGAGGTAGAGAGAAGAGGAGGAGGTAGAGGTAGAGGATGAGGAGGAGGAAGAGATAGAGAGAATAGGAGAAGGTAGAGAGAAGAGGAGGTAGAGAGAAGACGAGGAGGTAGAGGTAGAGGATGAGGAGGAGGAAGAGAGAAAAGTTGAGGGAGGAGGTAGTGGAGGTAGAGGAGGAAGTAGAGGAGGCTAAGGACGAGGTAGAGGAGGATGAAGAGGAGGATGAGGAGGAGGATGAAGAGGAAGATGAAGATGAGGTAGATGAGGTGGTAGAGGAGGTAGAGGAGGAGGAGGTAGAGGAGGAGGAGGTAGAGGAGGAGGTAGAGGAGAAGGAGGAGGTAGAGGAGGAGGAGGTAGAGGAGGTAGATGAGGTGGTAGAGGAGGTAGAGGAGGAGGAGGTAGAGGAGGAGGAGGTAGAGGAGGTAGAGGAGGAGGAAGAGGAGGAGGTAGAGGAGGTAGAGGTAGAGGAGGAGGTAGAGGAGGAGGAGGGGGAGGAGGAGGTAGAGGAGGAGGTAGAGGAGGAGGAGGTAGAGGAGGAGGAAGTAGAGGAGGAGGAGGAGGTAGAGGAGGTGGTAGAGGAGGAGGAGGTAGAGGAGGAGGTAGAGGAGGAGGAGGAGGAGGTAGAGGAGGAGGAGGTAGAGGAGGAGGTAGAGGAGGAGGAGGTAGAGGAGGAGGAAGTAGAGGAGGAGGAGGTAGAGGAGGAGGAGGAGGAGGAGGTAGAGGAAGAGGTAGTAGAGGAGGAGGAGGTAGAGGAGGTAGAGGAGGAGGAGGTAGAGGAGTATGAAGAGGAGGAGGAGGTAGAGGAGTATGAAGAGGAGGTAGAGGAGGATGAAGTTGAGGTAGAGGAGGAGGTAGAGGCGGAGGTAGAGGAGGAGGAGGTAGAGGAGTATGAAGAGGAGGTAGAGGAGGATGAAGTTGAGGTAGAGGAGGAGGTAGAGGCGGAGGTAGAGGAGGAGATAGAGGAGGTGGTAAAGAAGGACGAGGAAGAGGTAGAGCGAAGAGGGTGATAGAGAAAGAGGGAGACTTACCCTGCATGGTTGTGCTGGTGGGCTCAGGGAAAAGGGGAATAAGGAGGAGGTAGATGAGGTAGACGAATGATAGCCCATTGTACCGGAACAAACAAGCTGTAACAGACACACACAGATATTAGTAATTCACTCAAAAGTAGCGACATTAAAGTAAAAACAACATATTTAACAGAATTGAAATGTTGAATTTCAGACAGTATTGACCAGAGACATATAAAGACATACAGATATCTTCACATGTACCGTACAGATATCTGGACATGTACCATACAGATATCTGGACATGTACCATACAGATATCTGCACATGTACCGTACAGATATCTGGACATGTACCATACAGATATCTGGACATGTACCATACAGATATCTGAACATGTACCATACAGATATCTGGACATGTACCATACAGATATCTGGACATGTACCATACAGATATCTGCACATGTACCGTACAGATATCTGGACTTGGCTGGACATGTACCATACAGATATCTGGACATGGCTGGACATGTACCATACAGATATCTGAACATGTACCGTACAGATATCTGGACATGTACCATATAGATATCTGGACATGTACCATACAGATATCTGAACATGTCTGGACATGTACCATACAGATATCTGGACATGTACCATACAGATATCTGGACATGTACCATGCAGATATCTGCACATGTACCATACAGATATCTGGACATGTACCATATAGATATCTGGACATGTACCATACAGATATCTGGACATGTACCATATAGATATCTGGACATGTACCATACAGATATCTGGACATGTACCATACAGATATCTGGACATGTACCATACAGATATCTGAACATGGCTGAACATGTACCATACAGATATCTGGACATGGCTGAACATGTACCATACAGATATCTGGACATGGCTGGACATGTACCATACAGATATCTGGACATGTACCATACAGATATCTGGACATGGCTGAACATGTACCATATAGATATCTGGACATGTACCATACAGATATCTGAACATGTACCATACAGATATCTGGACATGTACCATACAGATATCTGAACATGTACCATACAGATATCTGAACATGTACCATACAGATATCTGAACATGTACCATACAGATATCTGGACATGTACCATACAGATATCTGAACATGTACCATACAGATATCTGGACATGGCTGAACATGTACCATACAGATATCTGGACATGTACCATACAGATATCTGAACATGTACCATATAGATATCTGGACATGTACCATACAGATATCTGAACATGTACCATACAGATATCTGGACATGTACCATACAGATATCTGAACATGTACCATACAGATATCTGGACATGGCTGAACATGTACCATACAGATATCTGGACATGGCTGAACATGTACCATACAGATATCTGGACATATCTGAACATGTACCATACAGATATCTGGACATGTACCATACAGATATCTGGACATGTACCATACAGATATCTGGACATGTACCATACAGATATCTGAACATGTCTGAACATGTACCATACAGATATCTGGACATGTACCATACAGATATCTGGACATGTACCATACAGATATCTGAACATGTACCATACAGATATCTGGACATGTACCATACAGATATCTGAACATGTACCATACAGATATCTGAACATGTACCATACAGATATCTGCACATGTGGTATTGCTGTTTAGTCTGTTAGATATCAGCCTCAGAGAGAACACACTTGACGTGGTTAATCATCCTGACAGTCTCTGTGTGTTAATGTGAACTCAGCGTAGGAACAATTAACATGCTGAGGAGGTCTACCATGTCAATAATGTGAAAGGGAGAACTATCACCTTATGGTGAGAATAGCCGACTAGCAAGATCGGTTTCAGACGCAATCGTTAGGCTGAAAGGATGAAACAGTATCTGTTCTACCAGTAAATTCAGGCAGTAGTGTTAATCCCACAGCACAGTCCCCGCAGCCGGACTATTTTCTCAGGACTTTTGTAAAGAAATGCTGTCGGCGTGCTCAGTGTCTCTCATTCAGCCGATAGAAACTTTCAACTTGTTCTCCCCATTAATCAACGAGTCGGAGTCAGAAGCCGAGCCTTCTCAGGTCTCTACTCCTCCCGTTACGGAGTCAGAAACCGAGCCTTCTCAGGTCTCTACTCCTCCTGTTACGGGGTCAGAGACCGAGCCTTCTCAGGTCTCTACTCCTCCCGTTACGGAGTCAGAAGCCGAGCCTTCTCAGGTCTCTACTCCTCCCGTTAGGGAGTCAGAGGCTGAGCCTTCTCAGGTCTCTACTCCTCCCGTTAGGGAGTCAGAGGCCGAGCCTTCTCAGGTCTCTCCTCCACCTGTTACGGAGTCAGAAGCCGAGCCTTCTCTGATCTCTCCTCCACACGTTATGAAGTCAGAGGCCGAGCCTTCTCAGGTCTCTACTCCTCCCGTTAGGGAGTCAGAGGCCGAGCCTTCTCAGGTCTCTCCTACACCCGTTACGGAGTCAGAAGCCGAGCCTTCTCAGGTCTCTACTCCTCCCATTACGGAGTCAGAGGCCGAGCCTTCTCAGGTCTCTCCTCCACCTGTTACGGAGTCAGAAGCCGAGCCTTTTCAGGTCTCTCCTCCACCCGTTACGGAGTCAGAGACCGAGCCTTCTCAGGTCTCTCCTCCACCCGTTATGAAGTCAGAAGCCGAGCCTTCTCAGGTCTCTACTCCTCCCGTTAGGGAGTCAGAGGCCGAGCCTTCTCAGGTCTCTACTCCTCCCATTACGGAGTCAGAAGCCGAGCCTTCTCAGGTCTCTACTCCTCCCGTTAGGGAGTCAGAGGCCGAGCCTTCTCAGGTCTCTCCTCCACCCGTTACGGAGTCAGAGACCGAGCCTTCTCAGGTCTCTCCTCCACCCGTTATGAAGTCAGAAGCCGAGCCTTCTCAGGTCTCTACTCCTCCCGTTAGGGAGTCAGAGGCTGAGCCTTCTCAGGTCTCTACTCCTCCCGTTAGGGAGTCAGAGGCCGAGCCTTCTCAGGTCTCTACTCCTCCCATTACGGAGTCAGAGGCCGAGCCTTCTCAGGTCTCTACTCCTCCCGTTAGGGAGTCAGAGGCAGAGCCTTCTCAGGTCTCTCCTACACCCGTTACAGGGTCTGAGCCGCTGAAGCCTCCCACCATTAGCTCTGACAAATTGAAAACTCTAGTCATTGGCGACTCCATTACCCGCAGTATTAGACTTAAAACGAATCATCCAGCGATCATACACTGTTTACCCGGGGGCGGGGCTACCGACGTTAAGGCTAATCTGTTTACCAGGGGGCAGGGCTACCGACGTTAAGGCTTATCTGTTTACCAGGGGGCAGGGCTACCGACGTTAAGGCTAATCTGTTTACCAGGGGGCAGGGCTACCGACGTTAAGGCTAATCTGTTTACCAGGGGGCAGGGCTACTGACGTTAAGGCTAATCTGTTTACCAGGGGGCAGGGCTACCGACGTTAAGGCTAATCTGTTTACCAGGGGGCAGGGCTACCGACGTTAAGGCTAATCTGTTTACCAGGGTGCAGGGCTACCGACGTTAAGGCTAATCTGTTTACCAGGGGGCAGGGCTACCGACGTTAAGGCTAATCTGAAGATGGTGCTGGCTGAAGCTAAAACTGGCAAGTGTAGAGAGTATATAGATATTGTTATCCACGTCGGCACCAACGATGTTCGGATGAAACAGTCAGAGGTCACCAAGCGCAACATAGCTTCAGCATGTAAATCAGCTAGAAAGATGTGTCGGCATCGAGTAATTGTCTCTGGTCCCCTCCCAGTTAGAGGGAGTGATGAGCTCTACAGCAGAGTCTCACAACTCAATCGCTGGTTGAAAAATGTTTTCTGACCCTCCCAAAAGATAGAATTTGTCGATAAGTGAAAGAGGTTGTGATAATAGTGCTACTTAATGTTGTATCCTTCACTTTCAAGGTAGTCATAGTCAATGAACTAATCACTGATCATAAACATGATGTGATTGGCCTGTCTGAAACTAAAAACCAGAGGAATTTACTGAGTTAAATTCCACTCCTAAACCCTACCAGTAGGGTGAGTCAACATGTTCTCTATACTTGCACGAACGAGCGCACACACACACACACACACACACACACACACACAGAAATCAGAACCATGGACAGCCACATCATATTTAGCTTACGTTGGACTAAATCGTTTTTGGTATCTTTAAGTTGTCACTGTATGAGACTAAGCAGAGGTGATTTTATGATGTTGAAGTTGAAATGGTGCTGGAATAGTGGAGGCAGCTCCTGTTGATGAAATGGTGCTGGACTAGTGGATGCAGCTCCTGTTGTTGACATGGTGCTGGAATAGTGGAGGCAGTTCCTGTTGTTGACATGGTGCTGGAATAGTGGAGGCAGTTCCATGTGGTGCTGGAATAGTGGAGGCAGCTCTGGTTTTCTTCGTGACTTGCAGTAACTCTCTGTGGTTCTAAATCAAGAGTTGTTTAGTGGTCCGAAAATGTCTGAAACATTACCTTGCTTGACCTGCTGTAGGTCATGTAACTGTTTGTTACATACAATGTGCTTTGTGGACTTCACCAGACAGATGTTGCTCTGGTTTTGTGATGAAACAAAGGTGTGGTTGAATTTATTTTTTATTGTCTCGGCTTTAGACCTAAATATCACGGTGTCAAGGCAGATGAACTAACAGGTTATAGAGAAAACAACGCAATTATCACAGTACATAGTTATAACATTATGGCTTCTTCTTGGGGAGGGAGGGCTTGGCTTCCCCAGTGATTTTACCCACGCACCGCTACTACCTACCTACCCCTAGTTACTGGTCCACCTACCCCCTAGTTACTGGTCCACCTGTCTACCTACCCCCTAGTTACTGGTCCACCTGTCTACCTACACCCTAGTTACTGGTCCACCTGTCTACCTACACCCTAGTTACTGGTCCACCTGTCTACCTACACCCTAGTTACTGGTCCTCCTGTCTACCTACCTACCCCTAGTTACTGGTCCACCTACCCCCTAGTTACTGGTCCACCTGTCTACCTACCCCTAGTTACTGGTCCACCTGTCTACCTACCCCCTAGTTACTGGTCCACCTGTCTACCTACCCCCTAGTTACTGGTCCACCTGTCTACCTACACCCTAGTTACTGGTCCTCCTGTCTACCTACCTACCCCTAGTTACTGGTCCACCTGTCTACCTACCTACCCCTAGTTACTGGTCCACCTGTCTACCTACCCCTAGTTACTGGTCCACCTGTCTACCTACCTACCCATAGTTACTGGTCCACCTGTCTACCTACCCCCTAGTTACTGGTCCACCTGTCTACCTACCTGCCCCTAGTTACTGGTCCACCTGTCTACCTACCTACCCCCAAGTTACTGGTCCACCTGCCTACCCCCTAGTTACTGGTCTACCTGTCTACCCCCTAGTTACTGGTCTACCTGTCTACCCCCTACCCCTAATTACTGGTCCACCTGTCTACCTACCTACCCCCAAGTTACTGGTCCACCTGTCTACCCCCTAGTTACTGGTCCACCTGTCTACCCCCTAGTTACTGGTCTACCTGTCTACCCCCTAGTTACTGGTCTACCTGTCTACCCCCTAGTTACTGGTCTATCTGTCTACCCCCTAGTTACTGGTCTATCTGTCTACCTAGTACCTACCTATGCTAACCCTACCGCCCTAGGCGATACTGACAATGACATTGCTCATCAAAAACTGGACATGCTTACTGAATTAATACTGAAAATGTTTACAGTACTATGGTCTACTACAAATTATACTTGTGGTTGAGAAATACAATAAAAAAAATCAAGAATTTAGTTGAATGTTTTTGACACTGAATAAGCAAAAATCAAAATAGATGAACTCTCCTAATTATTTCATGGTAATAAATACGTCACAACCAAATGGTATAATATTTGGTACTTTAAATCTCACATCGTGTTTTTCAGATGCTTGGAGAAATTACACGGCTCCAAAAGGCGCTCAAGATCAATTCCACATGACGTCCATACGCAGTTCATGACACAGCAATAGACCCGTTCTAGTCTGAACAGTTGGTGAAGGAAAGGGAAAAGATATGAACTTTATCAAGTAACCTAAGACACATTTTTTAGCCTAGTGGTTAGAGCGTTGGACTAGTAACTGAAAGGTTGCAAGTTCGAATTCCCGAGCTGACAAGGTACAAATAGGTCGTTCTGCCCCTGAACAGGCAGTTAACCCACTGTTCCTAGGCCGTCATTGAAAATAAGAATTTGTTCTTAACTGGCTTGCCTAGTAAAATAAAGGTAAAATAAAAATAAACGTTTTTTTATTTCAGATATTAACTTGGAGCAGAAAAGTAATGGAATACGACTGAAAGGTTGCAGTGTGTTACGCACAACCGCCCCTGTGAAATAATACGTGCTCATATTAGGAGGTTTTCCATAAATACATGGATTTCAGTGGTTATTACGAAATCAAAGACGACTGAATTCTAGTGTCATTACTTGTCCAACAAGAACCACAAACCTGTAACACAGTACCCAGACATTGATTAGCCTACTGTAACGTTTTAAATATATATATATGAATTCCTTCATAAAAGTATGACTGTTATTATTAGGGCAATAAACATATTTAAACTAATATTTTGTTGCAGGCTGTCATCTGCAATGCCTGTGAGGTTGGTTTTTTAAATACTGTTTTCATGACTATTTGGATGGCGCATTAGATGCGGTACCTTTTTATGCATAAAACGTACCTGTTGCTAAACATATCGGAAGAAGCAATCTGAAGATCAGCCCGCAGACCACCTCGGACGCCATCGCGTTGGCCAGTCGGTATTACCACCAGGTACAAGGGGAGAGGATGGTCTCACGCACGTTGGTTGTCTGGCATCCCTTCCAGTAAAGTCCTCAGACTCCAAATGGTCAACAATTTATTTGGTCATATGTAACCAACATTCTACGCCAAAATGTAACATTTTTAAAGGAAAGAATGCAGTACCATATAGACCACAGCCGTCACGGAACAATTTAACGTTATTATTCAATTCTGGTTAATGAAGTTATGATTATGAATCCCTTTTCAGTTGGTCAAACCCAGGCTTTGACGCATTGGTGAAATGTGACTTTCCGACTTCTGTTTTGACTCTGGTTCCTCGATCGAACTCCGCAGGACCACCGAGTGATTGACAGGTGTTTCAGCCACTCCGCGGGCTTCTCTGTGTAAGTGGTTTATCCCCCTTGGTAATAAGGGAGAGGGATGGGACACTTCCCCCCTGTAATGACTGTAAACAGCGCCAAGCCTTGGTAGGCTATACTTATCGATTAAAAAAAACAGCACTATGTTGTGACCCCTCTTTAAATCCCAGAAGATATTTAGTCATCTCAACCACGGCCCACCACAACTGAAACTATTTCTCTCCTTTATAAAAATAAATAAATCATGTAATTCCGCTGTTGAAGCTTCAACTGTCTCTGTGCGTGTGCGTGTGCGTGTGCGTGTGCGCGCGTGCGCGCGTGTGCGTCTGTGTGTGTGTGTGTGTGCGCGCGTGTGCGTCTGTGTGTGTGTGTCTGTGTGTGTGTCTGTGTGTGTGTGTCTGTGTGTGCGTCTGTGTGTGTGTGTCTGTGTGTGTGTGTGCGCGCGTGTGCGTCTGTGTGTGTGTGTGCGCGCGCGTGTGCGTCTGTGTGTGTCTGTGTGTGTGTGTGTGTGTGTGTGTGTCTGTGTGTCTGTGTGTGTGTGTGTCTGTGTGTGTGTGTGTCTGTGTGTGTGTGTGTGTGTCTGTGTGTGTGTGTGTGTGTGTGTGTGTGTGTGTCTGTGTGTGTGTGTGTCTGTGTGTGTGTGTGTGTGTGTCTGTGTGTGTGTGTGTCTGTGTGTGTGTGTGTCTGTGTGTGTGTGCGTGCGTGTCCACATTATACGATGCTCAAACATAAAGATTTGCTCCATCTGTTTCTTACCTGAATCTATTAAAGCAAAAGTAATGGAAGAACCCCATGGTGACACTGCATGTATCCTGGCTTTAGACTACATAACCAGTGGTGGGGAAAGAACCCAACTGTCATACTTGAGTAAAAGTAAAGATACCTTAAAGCAAGATGATGCGAGTAAAGGTCAAAGTCACCCAGTAAAATACTACTTTAGTAAAAGTCTAAGTATTTTGATTGAAATATACTGTAATTGCTAAATTATATTTCAGTATCAAAAAAGTACAAGTATAAATCATTTCACATTCCTTATATGAAGCAAACCAGACGGCACCATTTTCTTGTTTTTAAACGTATGGATAGCCAGGGGCAACATTCAGAGATAATTTACACACGAAGCATGTCTGTTTAGTGAGTCTGCCAGATCAGAGGCAGTAGCAATGACCAGGGATGTTCTCTGTTTAGTGAGTCTGCCAGATCAGAGGCAGTAGCAATGACCAGGGATGTTCTCTGTTTAGTGAGTCTGCCAGATCAGAGGCAGTAGGAATGACCAGGTCTGCCATCAGAGGCAGTTGACCAGGGATGTTCTGTTTAGTGAGTCTGCCAGATCAGAGGCAGTAGCAATGACCAGGGATGTTCTCTGTTTAGTGAGTCTGCCAGATCAGAGGCAGACCAGGGATGTTCTCTGTTTAGTGAGCAATGACCAGGGATGTTCTCTGTTTAGTGAGTCTGCCAGATCAGAGGCAGTAGCAATGACCAGGGATGTTCTCTGTTTAGTGAGTCTGCCAGATCAGAGGCAGTAGCAATGACCAGGGATGTTCTCTGTTTAGTGAGTCTGCCAGATCAGAGGCAGTAGCAATGACCAGGGATGTTCTCTGTTTAGTGAGTCTGCCAGATCAGAGGCAGTAGGAATGACCAGGGATGTTCTCTGTTTAGTGAGTCCGCCAGATCAGAGGCAGTAGGAATGACCAGGGATGTTCTCTGTTTAGTGAGTCTGCCAGATCAGAGGCAGTAGGAATGACCAGGGATGTTCTCTGTTTAGTGAGTCTGCCAGATCAGAGGCAGTAGGAATGACCAGGGATGTTCTCTGTTTTGTGAGTCTGCCAGATCAGAGTAGCAATGACCAGGGATGTTCTCTGTTTAGTGAGTCTGCCAGAGGGGATGTTCTCTGTTTATGAGTCTGCAGGGATGTTGTTCTCTGTTTAGTGAGTCTGCCAGATCAGAGGCAGTAGGAATGACCAGGGATGTTCTCTGTTTAGTGAGTCTGCCAGATCAGAGGCAGTAGCAATGACAGATCAGTGAGGCCAGATCAGGAATGACCAGGGATGTTCTCTGTTTAGTGAGTCTGCCAGATCAGAGGCAGTAGCAGACCAGAGGTGAGTCTGCCAGATCAGGAATGACCAGGGATGTTCTCTGTTTAGTGAGTCTGCCAGATCAGTGGCAGTAGGAATGACCAGGGATGTTTTCTGTTTAGTGAGTCTGCCAGATCAGAGGCAGTAGGAATGACCAGGGATGTTTTCTGTTTAGTGAGTCTGCCAGATCAGAGGCAGTAGGAATGACCAGGGATGTTCTCTGTTTAGTGAGTCCTCCAGATCAGAGGCAGTAGGAATGACCAGGGATGTTCTCTGTTTAGTAGTGAGGCAGTAGGAATGACCAGGGATGTTCTCTGTTTAGTGAGTCTGCCAGATCAGAGGCAGTAGGAATGACCAGGGATGTTCTCTGTTTAGTGAGTCCTCCAGATCAGAGGCAGTAGGAATGACCAGGGATGTTCTCTGTTTAGTGAGTCCTCCAGATCAGAGGCAGTAGGAATGACCAGGGATGTTTTCTGTTTAGTGAGTCTGCCAGATCAGAGGCAGTAGGAATGACCAGGGATGTTTTCTGTTTAGTGAGTCTGCCAGACCAGAGGCAGTCGGAATGACCAGGGATATTCTCTTGATAAGTGCGTGAATTGTACAATTTTCCTGTCCTGCTTTTGGGTGTCAGGGAAAATGTATGGATTTTTTTTTTTCACCTTTATTTAACCAGGTAGGCTAGTTGAGAACAAGTTCTCATTTGCAACTGCGACCTGGCCAAGATAAAGCATAGCAGTGTGAACAGACAACACAGAGTTACACATGGAGTAAACAATTAACAAGTCAATAACACAGTAGAGAAAAAAGGGGAGTCTATATACATTGTGTGCAAAAGGCATGAGGAGGTAGGCGAATAATTACAATTTTGCAGATTAACACTGGAGTGATAAATGATCAGATGGTCATGTACAGGTAGAGATATTGGTGTGCAAAAGAGCAGAAAAGTAAATAAATAAAAACAGTATGGCGATGAGTTAGGTAAAAATGGGTGGGCTATTTACCGATAGACTATGTACAGCTGCAGCGATCGGTTAGCTGCTCAGATAGCTGATGTTTGAAGTTTGGTGAGGGAGATAAAAGTCTCCAACTTCAGCGATTTTTGCAATTCGTTCCAGTCACAGGCAGCAGAGAACAGGAACGAAAGGCGGACAAATGAGGTGTTGGCTTTAGGGATGATCAGTGAGATACACCTGCTGGAGCGCGTGCTACGGATGGGTGTTGCCATCGTGACCAGTGAACTGAGATAAGGTGGAGCTTTACCTAGCATGGACGTGTAGATGACCTGGAGCCAGTGAGTCTGGCGACGAATATGTAGCGAGGGCCAGCCGACTAGAGCATACAGGTCGCAGTGGTGGGTGGTATAAGGTGCTTTAGTGACAAAACGGATGGCACTGTGATAAACTGCATCCAGTTTGCTGAGTAGAGTGTTGGAAGCAATTTTGTAGATGACATCGCCGAAGTCGAGGATCGGTAGGATAGTCAGTTTTACTAGGGTAAGTTTGGCGGCGTTAGTGAAGGAGGCTTTGTTGCGGAATAGAAAGCCGACTCTAGATTTGATTTTCGATTGGAGATGTTTGATATGAGTCTGGAAGGAGAGTTTACAGTCTAGCCAGACACCTAGGTACTTATAGATGTCCACATATTCAAGGTCGGAACCATCCAGGGTGGTGATGCTGGTCAGGAGTGCGGGTGCAGGCAGCGAACGGTTGAAAAGCATGCATTTGGTTTTACTAGCGTTTAAGAGCAGTTGGAGGCCACGGAAGGAGTGTTGTATGGCATTGAAGCTCGTTTGGAGGTTAGATAGCACAGTGTCCAAGGACGGGCCGGAAGTATATAGAATGGTGTCGTCTGCGTAGAGGTGGATCAGGGAATCGCCCGCAGCAAGAGCAACATCATTGATATATACAGAGAAAAGAGTCGGCCCGAGGATTGAACCCTGTGGCACCCCCATAGAGACTGCCAGAGGACCTGACAGCATGCCCTCCGATTTGACACACGGAACTCTGTCTGCAAAGTAGTTGGTGAACCAGGCAAGGCAGTCATCCGAAAAACCGAGGCTACTGAGTCTGCCGATAAGAATATGGTGATTGACAGAGTCGAAAGCCTTGGCAAGGTCGATGAAGACAGCTGCACAGTAATGTCTTTTATCGATGGCGGTTATGATATCGTTTAGTACCTTGAGCGTGGCTGAGGTGCACCCGTGACCGGCTCGGAAACCAGATTGCACAGCGGAGAAGGTACGGTGGGATTCGAGATGGTCAGTGAACTGTTTGTTGACTTGGCTTTCGAAGACCTTAGATAGGCAGGGCAGGATGGATATAGGTCTGTAACAGTTTGGGTCCAGGGTGTCTCCCCCTTTGAAGAGGGGGATGACTGCGGCAGCTTTCCAATCCTTGGGGATCTCAGACGATTAAAAAGTACATTATTTTCTTTAGGAATGTAGTGGAGTAAAAGTAAAAGTTGTGAAATATATACATAGTAAAGTAGAGATACCCCAAAAAAAAACTTAGGGTAGTACTTGAAATACAATAAAACAATGACTGAAACGCTGTCCTCACAGCCAAGAGTAATACAACTAGACTGAAACGCTGTCCTCACAGCCAAGAGTAATACAACTAGACTGAAACGCTGTCCTCACAGCCAAGAGTAATACAACTAGACTGAAACGCTGTCCTCACAGCCAAGAGTAATACAACTGGACTAAAACGCTGTCCTCACAGCCAAGAGAAATACAACTAGACTGAAACACTGTCCTCACAGCCAAGAGTAATACAACTAGACTGAAACGCTGTCCTCACAGCCAAGAGTAATACAACTAGACTGAAACACTGTCCTCACAGCCAAGAGTAATACAACTAGACTGAAACGCTGTCCTCACAGCCAAGAGAGTAATGTCCTCACAGCCAAGAGTAATACAACTAGACTGAAACACTGTCCTCACAGCCAAGAGTAATACAACTAGACTGAAACACTGTCCTCACAGCCAAGAGTAATACAACTAGACTGAAACACTGTCCTCACAGCCAAGATAAATACAACTAGACTGAAACACTGTCCTCACAGCCAAGAGTAATACAACTAGACTGAAACGCTGTCCTCACAGCCAAGAGTAATACAACTAGACTGAAACGCTGTCCTCACAGCCAAGATAAATACAACTGCCAAGAGTTTACAACTGGACTGAAACACTTCCTCACATAGAATCTGGAGCCTTTTACTAGAATCTGAGCCTTACTACACACAGGTTGTTACCAGGTTTTGCCAGGACATTACTATGGGTTACCATGTCAACCTGGACGTTACTAGGGGTTACCAGGTTTAGCCTGGATGTTACTGGGGGTTACCAGGTTTAGCCTGGATGTTACTGGGGGTTACCAGGTTTAGCCTGGACGTTACTAGGGGTTACCAGGTTCAGCCTGGACGTTACTAGGGGTTACCAGGTTTAGCCTGGACGTTACTAGAGGTTACCAGGTTTAGCCTGGATGTTACTTTAGCCTGGTTACTAGTTACCAGGTTTAGCCTGGATGTTACTAGGGGTTACCAGGTTTAGCCTGGATGTTACTAGGGGTTACCAGGTTTAGCCTGGATGTTACTAGGGGTTACCAGGTTTAGCCTGGACGTTACTAGGGGTTACCAGGTTCAGCCTGGACGTTACTAGAGGTTACCAGGTTTAGCCTGGATGTTACTAGGGGTTACCAGGTTTAGCCTGGATGTTACTAGGGGTTACCAGGTTTAGCCTGGATGTTACTAGGGGTTACCAGGTTTAGCCTGGATGTTACTAGGGGTTACCAGGTTTAGCCTGGACGTTACTAGGGGTTACCAGGTTTAGCCTGGATGTTACTAGGGGTTACCAGGTTTAGCCTGGACGTTACTAGGGGTTACCAGGTTTAGCCTGGATATTACTAGGTGGTTACCAGGTTGAGCTTCGTCTCAGATCAGATTGTGCTGTATACGGCCATTGGAGTTGGCAAGACAACACAAGCGGATCTGGAACCAGGCTGAAGGAGTTTTGGACATGTGCCCCCCCCAGTGTTGTTCAGCAAGTAACAGAGAGTCATCACCATGATGCCTTAAAGATCCTTCCCTCAGATGGATGGATGGCCTATCTTCAGCAATGACTTGTGTTTATCCATTATTCATCCATTCCTTTACAGGGATGGAGAGAGGAGATCCTGAACCAAATGGACAGAGCAGTTTTATGTACCCGGCTGAGCGGCGCAGGTGGTTATTTTGAACAGTCTCTGACTCTCTCCTTCACTACACATCCAAATAAGAAATGCTAGAGATTGTAGCCTGTGGTATTGTATTAGTTAACTACTACTGAGGCTCAATGTTAGAGAGTTGACATGAACCCTGATTTAGTCTATCTACTGCCAGATTATACGGGTGTTTCAAACTTTACATCATTTACTGAACCGGATTTGTCTTCTCCATTTGTTATCTAATAATCATCATCATCATCATTTTGGTGGGTACTTATATTTGTCCTATTTCACACATGTAAATAAGAACATGTAAATAAAAACAAACCGACCAAAACAAAACGGGACCGGCACAGACCTAAAAACCAAAATGAGACTTTAATTTGATAGTTTCCTAACAGCAAGTGTTTTTACTGAGTCCTCTTTTACTGTTGTATTAAAACGCATGTGTGAAATGGAAATGTATTTTGTTGGCATCTCTCAAAGTTCCCCTGAGACAACCTGGGAGAGTGGGGTCACGGACAGGGTCTGCATTATCAACGCAACCCTGGCGCAATTAGGGTTAAGTGCATTGTTTTTATGGTTTCTCGGACAAACTAAAAAAATAAATAAAATGAGACTAACCACTTACAGTATGTTGTCTTTCAAACCTCAAAACCACATTATCCATAAACAACTATAATAACGGGAAGCAGGTGCAATAATATCCAGAAAGAACATAATATACACAATAATATACACAATAATATACAGAAACAACATAATATACACAATAATATACAGAAACAACATAATATACACAATAATATACACAATAGTATACAGAAACAACATAATATACACAATAATATACACAATAATATACAGAAACAACATAATATACACAATAATATACAGAAACAACATAATATACACAATAATATACACAATAATATACAGAAACAACATAATATACACAATAATATACACAATAATATACAGAAACAACATAATATACACAATAATATACAGAAACAACATAATATTTCATTTAATTTAAATTTGACCTTTATTTAACCAGGCAAGTCAGTTAAGAACACATTCTTATTTTCAATGACGGCCTGGGAACAGTGGGTTAACTGCCTGTTCAGGGGCAGAACGACAGATTTGTACCTTGTCAGCTCGGGGGTTTGAACTTGCAACCTTCCGGTTACTAGTCCAACGCTCTAACCACTAGGCTACGCTGCCGCCCCATAATATTGCCACATAATATACACAATAATATACACAATAATATCCAGAAACAACATAATATACAGAAACAACATAATATACACAATAATATACACAATAATATCCAGAAACAACATAATATACAGAAACAACATAATATACAGAAACAACATAATATACACAATAATATACAGAAACAACATAATATACACAATAATATACACAATAATATACAGAAACAACATAATATACAGAAACAACATAATATACAGAAACAACATAATATACACAATAATATACAGAAACAACATAATATACACAATAATATACAGAAACAACATAATATACACAATAATATACACAATAATATACAGAAACAACATAATATACAGAAACAACATAATATACACAATAATATACACAATAATATACACAATAATATACAGAAACAACATAATATACACAATAATACACAGAAACAACATAATATACACAATAATACACAGAAACAACATAATATACACAATAATATACAGAAACAACATAATATACACAATAATATACACAATAATATCCAGAAACAACATAATATACACAATAATACACAGAAACAACATAATATACACAATAATATACACAATAATATACAGAAACAACATAATATACACAATAATATACAGAAACAACATAATATACACAATAATATACAGAAACAACATAATATACAGAAACAACATAATATACAGAAACAACATAATATACACAATAATATACACAATAATATACAGAAACAACATAATATACAGAAACAACATAATATACAGAAACAACATAATATACACAATAATATACAGAAACAACATAATATACAGAAACAACATAATATACAGAAACAACATAATATACACAATAATATACAGAAACAACATAATATACACAATAATATACAGAAACAACATAATATACAGAAACAACATAATACACAGAAACAAATATAATATACAGAAACAACATAATATACACAATAATATACACAATAATATACAGAAACAACATAATATACACAATAATATACAGAAACAACATAATATACAGAAACAACATAATATAAACAACATAATATACACAATAATATACAGAAACAACATAATATACACAATAATATACAGAAACAACATAATATACACAATAATATACAAACAAAAATATACATAATATACACAATAATATACAGAAACAACATAATATACAGAAACAACATAATATACACAACAATATACAGAAACAACATAATATACAGAAACAACATAATATACAGAAACAACATAATATATATACAGAAACAACATAATATACAGAAACAACAATATACATAACATATATATAGAAACAAATAATAATATACAGAAACAACATAATATACACAACATATATACAGAAACAACATAATATACACAACATAATATACAGAAACAACATAATATACAGAAACAACATAATATACAGAAACAACATATACACAATAATATACAGAAACAAATATACACAATAATATACAGAAACAACATAATATATAATAATATAACATAATATACAGAAACAACATAATATACACAATAATATACAGAAACAACATAATATACAGAAACAACATAATATACACAATAATATACAGAAACAACATAATATACATAATATACACAAATATACAGAAACAACATAATATACACAATAATATACAGAAACAACATAATATACACAATAATATACAGAAACAACATAATATACAGAAACAATATACAGAAACAACATAATATACACAATAATAACACAACATAATATACACAATAATATACAGAAACAACATAATATACAGAAACAACATAATATACAGAAACAATAATATACAGAAACAACATAATATACACAATAATATACAATAATATACAGAAACAACAAATAACAACATAATATACAGAAACAACATAATATACACAATAAACATATACACAATAATATACAGAAACAACATAATATACACAATAATATACACAATAATATGAAAACAACATAATATACACAAAATATACAGGGGCAGATAATATACAGAAAAACATAATATAATATACACAATAATATACAGAAACAACATAATATACAGAAAAACATAATATACAGAAACAACATAATATACAGAAACAACATAATATACACAATACAGAAACAACATAATATACACAATAATATACAGAAACAACATAATATATAATATACACAACATAATATACACAATAATATACAGAAACAACATAATATACAGAAACAACATAATATACAGAAACAATAACAGAAACAACAATAATATACAGAAACAACATAATATACACAATAATATAAGAAACAACATAATATACACAATAATATACACAATAATATACAGAAACAACATAATATACAGAAACAACATAATATAACAACATAATATACAGAAACAACATAATATACAAACAACATAATATACAGAAACAACATATACAGAAACAAATAATATACAGAAACAACATAATATACAGAAACAACATAATATACACAACATAATATACAGAAACAACATAATATACACAATAATATACACAATAACATAAGAAACAACATAATATACACAAACAATATACAGAAACAACATAATAACAACAATAATATACACAATAATATACAGAAACAACATAATATACACACATAATATACATAATATATAAACAACATAATATACACAAACAACATAATATACAGAAACAACATAATATACAACAAATATACAGAAACAACATAATATACACAATAATATACAGAAACAACATAATATACACAATAATATACAAAACAACATAATATACATATAATATACAGAAACAACATAATATACAAAACAACATAATATACAGAAACAACATAATATAAACAACACAATAATATACAGAAACAACATAATATACAGAAACAACATAATATACAGAAACAATATAATATACAGAAACAACATAATATACAGAAACAACATAATATACACAATAATATACAGAAACAACATAATATACAGAAACAACATAATATACAGAAACAACATAATATACACAATAATATACACAAACAACATAACATAATACACATAATATACACAATAATATACAGAAACAACATAATATACAGAAACAACATAATATACAGAAACAACATAATATACAGAAACAACATAATATACACAATAATATACAGAAACAACATAATATACACAATAATATACACAATAATATACAGAAACAACATAATATACAACATAAAACAATAATATACAGAAACAACATAATATACAGAAACAATAATATACAGAAACAACATAATATACAGAAACAATAATATACACAATAATATACAGAAACAACATAATATACACAATAATATACACAATAATATACAGAAACAACATAATATACACAACATAATATACAGAAACAACATAATATACACAAACAATAATATACACAATAATATAAACAACATAATATACAGAAACAACATAATATACAGAAACAACATAATATACAGAAACAACATAATATACACAATAATATACAGAAACAACATAATATACAACAATAATATACAGAAACAACATAATATAACAATAATATACAGAAACAACATAATATACAGAAACAACATAATATACACAATAATATACAGAAACAACATAATATACACAACATAATATACAGAAACAACATAATATACAGAAACAATAATATACAGAAACAACATAATATACAGAAACAATAATATACACAACATAATATACAGAAACAACATAATATACAGAAAATATACAGAAACAAACAATAATATACAGAAACAACATAATATACAGAAACAACATAATATACACAATATACAGAAACAACATAATATACACAATAATATACAGAAACAACATAATATAATAGAAACAACATAATATACACAATAATATACAGAAACAACATAATATACACAATAATATACACAATAATATACAGAAAACATAATATACACAATAATATACACAAAATAACAGAAACAACATAATATACACAATAATATACAGAAACAACATAATATAATAATATACAGAAACAACATAATATACACAATAATATACAGAAACAACATAATATACACAATAATATACACAATAAACAAACAACATAATATACACAACATAATATACACAACATAATACACAGAAACAACATAATATACACAATAATATACAGAAACAACATAATATACACAATAATATACACAATAATATACAGAAACAACATAATATACACAATAATATACAGAAACAACATAATATACACAAACATAATATACAGAAACAAATATAATAACAACATAAACAACATAATATACAGAAACAACATAATATACAGAAACAACATAATATACAGAAAATATACAGAAACAACATATACACAGAAACAAAACACATAATATACACAATAATATACAACATAATATACACAAACAACATAATATACAGAAACAACATAATATACAGAAACAACATAATATACACAATAATATACAGAAACAACATAATATACACAATATACAGAAACAACATAATATACAGAAACAATATAATATATACACAATAATATACAGAAACAACATAATATACAACAAAATATACACAATAATATACAGAAACAACATAATATACACAAACAACATCATACAACATAAATAACAACATAATATACACAATAATATACAGAAACAACATAATATACAAACAACATAATATACACAATAATATACAGAAACAACATAATATACAGAAACAACATAATATACACAAACAAAACAGAAACAACATAATATACAGAAACAACATAATATACAGAAACAACATAATATACATATACAGAAACAACATAATATACACAATAATATACACAGAATATACAGAAACAACATAATATACACAATAATATACAGAAACAACATAATATACACAATAATATACACAATAATATACAGAAACAACATAATATACAGAAACAACATAATATAATATACAGAAACAACATAATATACACAAACAGAAACATAATATACACAATAATATACACAACATAATATACAGAAACAACATAATATACAGAAACAACATAATATACAGAAACAACATAATATACAAATAATATACAGAAACAACATAATATACAGAAACAACATAATAAACAACATAATATACACAATAATATACAGAAACAACATAATATACACAATAATATACACAATAATATACACAACATAATATACAGAAACAACATAATATACACAATAATATACAGAAACAACATAATATACAGAAACAACATAATATACACAATAATATACACAATAATATACAGAAACAACATAATATACACAGAAACAACATAATATACACAATAATATACAGAAACAACATAATATACACAACAGAAACAACATATATACAAACAATAATATACACAAACAACATAATATACACAACATAATATACAGAAACAACATAATATACAGAAACAACATAATATACAGAAACAACATAATATACAGAAACAACATAATATACACAATAATATACAGAAACAACATAATATACACAATAATATACAGAAACAACATAATATACAGAAACAACATAATATACAGAAACAACATAATATACACAATAATATACACAATAATATACAGAAACAACATAATATACACAATAATATACACAATAATATACAGAAACAACATAATATACACAATAATATACACAATAATATACAGAAACAACATAATATACACAATAATATACAGAAACAACATAATATACACAATAATATACACAACATAATATACAGAAACAACATAATAATACAGAAACAATAATATACAGAAACAACATAATATACACAATAATATACAGAAACAACATAATATACAGAAACAACATAATATACAGAAACAACATAATATACAGAAACAACATATACAGAAACAACATAATATACAGAAACAACATAATATACAGAAACAACATAATATACACAATAATATACAGAAACAACATAATATACACAATAATATACACAATAATATACAGAAACAACATAATATACAGAAACAACATAATATACAGAAACAACATAATATACACAATAATATACAGAAACAACATAATATACACAATAATATACAGAAACAACATAATATACAGAAACAACATAATATACACAATAATATACACAATAATATACAGAAACAACATAATATACACAATAATATACACAATAATATACAGAAACAACATAATATACAGAAACAACATAATATACACAATAATATACAGAAACAACATAATATACAGAAACAACATAATATACACAATAATATACAGAAACAACATAATATACACAATAATATACACAATAATATACAGAAACAACATAATATACACAATAATATACAGAAACAACATAATATACAACATAATAATATAGAAACAACAAACAACATAATATACACAATAATATACACAATAATATACAGAAACAACATAATATACACAATAATATACAGAAACAATAATATACACAATAATATACAGAAACAACATAATATACAGAAACAACATAATATACACAATAATATACAGAAACAACATAATATACAGAAACAACATAATATATACAGAAACAACATAATATACAGAAACAACATAATAATATACACAATAATATACACAACATAATATAATATACAGAAACAACATAGAATACACAATAATATACAGAAACAACATAATATACAGAAACAACATAATATACAGAAACAACATAATATACACAATAATATAACAATAATATACAGAAACAACATAATATACACAATAATATACAGAAACAACATAATATACACAATAATATACACAATAATACACAGAAACAACATAATATACAGAAACAACATAATATACACAATAATATACAGAAACAACATAATATACACAACATAATATACACAATAATATACAGAAACAACATAATATACACAATAATATACACAACAATATACAGAAACAACATAATATACAGAAAACAATAATATACAGAAACAACATAATATACACAATAATATACAGAAACAACATAATATACAGAAACAACATAATATACAGAAACAACATAATATACAGAAACAACATAATAACACAATAATATACAGAAACAACATAATATACAGAAACAACAATATACATAACATACAGAAACAACATAATATACACAATAATATACACAATAATATACAGAAACAACATAATATACACAAAATATACACAATAATATACAGAAACAACATAATATACACAATAATACAGAAACAACATAATATACACAATAATATACACAATAATATACAGAAACAACATAATATACACAATAATATACAGAAACAACATAATATACACAATAATATACAGAAACAACATAATATACAGAAAATAACATAATATACAGAAACAACATAATATACAGAAACAACATAATATACAGAAACAAATACAACATAATATACAGAAACAACATAATATACACAATAATATACAGAAACAACATAATATACAGAAACAACATAATATACACAACATAATATACAGAAACAACATAATATACACAATATAATATACAGAAACAACATAATATACACAATAATATACAGAAACAACATAATATACAGAAACAACATAATATACACAATAATATACAGAAACAACATAATATACACAAACAACATAATATACAGAAACAACATAATATACAGAAACAACATCATATACAGAAACAACATAATATACACAATAATATACAGAAACAACATAATATACACAATAATATACACAATAATACACAGAAACAACATAATATACAACAACATAATATACAGAAACAACATAATATACAGAAACAACATACATATACAGAAACAAATATACATAATATATAATATACAGAAACAACATAATATACAGAAACAACATAATATACACAATAATATACAGAAACAACATAATATACACAATAATATACACAATAATATACAGAAACAACATAATATACAGAAACAACATCATATACAGAAACAACATCATATACAGAAACAACATAATATACACAATAATATACAGAAACAACATAATATACAGAAACAACATAATATACACAAAATATACACAATAATACAGAAACAACATAATATACAGAAACAACATAATATACAGAAACAACATAATATACACAATAATATACAGAAACAACATAATATACACAATAATATACACAAAACATACAGAATATAACATAATATACAGAAACAACATAATATACACACAATATACAGAAACAACATAATATACACAATAATATACACAATAATATACAGAAACAACATAATATACACAATAACACAGAAACAACATAATATACACAATAATAATATACAGAAACAACATAATATACAGAAACAACATAATATACAGAAACAACATAATATACACAATAATATACAGAAACAACATAATATACACAATAATATACAGAAACAACATAATATACAGAAACAACATAATATACACAATAATATACAGAAACAACATAATATACAGAAACAACATAATATACAGAAACAATATCATAACAGAAACAACATAATATACAGAAACAACATATATACAGAAACAACATAATATACACAATAATATACACAATAATATACAGAAACAACATAATATACACAATAATATACAGAAACAACATATACAGAAACAACATAATATACACAACATAATATACACAATAATATACAGAAACAACATAATATACACAATAATATACACAACATAATATACAGAAACACAATAAATATACACAATAATATACAGAAACAACATAATATACACAATAATATACAGAAACAACATAATATACAGAAACAAATACACAATAATATACAGAAACAACATAATATACAGAAACAACATAATATACACAATAATATACACAAACAATATACAGAAACAACATAATATACATAATATACACAACATAATATACAGAAACAACATAATATACAGAAACAACATAATATACAGAAACAACATAATATACACAATAATATACAGAAACAACATAATATACAGAAACAACATAATATACAGAAACAACATAATATACAGAAACAACATAAACAACATAATATACAGAAACAACATAATATACACAATAATATACAGAAACAACATAATATACACAATAATATACACAATAATATACAGAAACAACATAATATACACAATAATATACACAATAATATACAGAAACAACATAATATACACAATAATATACACAATAATACACAGAAACAACATAATATACACAATAGTATACAGAAACAACATAATATACACAATAATATACACAATAATATACAGAAACAACATAATATACACAATAATATACACAATAATATACAGAAACAACATAATATACACAATAATATACAGAAACAACATAATATACACAATAATATACAGAAACAACATAATATACACAATAATATACACAATAATATACAGAAACAACATAATATACACAATAATATACACAATAATATACACAATAATATACAGAAACAACATAATATACACAATAATATACAGAAACAACATATATACAGAAACAACATAATATACAGAAACAACATAATATACAGAAACAAACAACATAATATACACAAAATATACATAATATACAGAAACAACATAATATACACAATAATATACAGAAACAACATAATATACAGAAACAACATAATATACAGAAACAACATCATATACAGAAACAACATCATATACAGAAACAACATAATATACACAATAATACACAGAAACAACATAATATACACAATAATATACACAATAATATACAGAAACAACATAATATACACAACATAATATACAGAAACAACATAATATACACAATAATATACAGAAACAACATAATATACACAATAATATACACAATAATATACAGAAACAACATAATATACACAATAATATACAGAAACAACATAATATACACAACATAATATACACAATAATATACAGAAACAACATAATATACACAATAATATACAGAAACAACATAATATACAGAAACAACATAATATACAGAAACAACATCATATACAGAAACAACATAATATACACAATAATATACAGAAACAACATAATATACACAATAATATACACAATAATATACAGAAACAACATAATATACACAATAATATACACAGAAACAACATAATATACACAATAATATACACAATAATATACAGAAACAACATAATATACACAATAATATACAGAAACAACATAATATACACAATAATATACAGAAACAACATAATATACATAATATACAGAAACAACATAATATACAGAAACAACATAATATACAGAAACAACATAATATACAGAAACAACATAATATACACAATAATATATATACAGAAACAACATAATATACAACAAATAATATACACAGAAATATACAGAAACAACATAATATACAGAACAAAACAACATAATATACAGAAACAACATAATATACACAATAATATACAGAAACAACATAATATACACAATAATATACACAATAATATACAGAAACAACATAATATACAGAAACAACATAATATACATAATATACACAATAATATACACATAATATACAGAAACAACATAATATACACAATAATATACAGAAACAACATAATATACACAATAATATACAAACAACATATATACAGAAACAACATAATATACAGAAACAACATAATATACACAACATAATATACACAACATAATATACACAATAATATACACAATAATATACAGAAACAACATAATATACAGAAACAATAATATACAGAAACAACATAATATACACAAACATATACAGAAAATAACATAATATACAACAAACAACACAATAATACAGAAACAACATAATATACACAATATCATATACAGAAACAACATAATATACACAATAATATACACAATAATATACAGAAACAACATAATATACACAATAATATACACAATATAATATAAACAACATAATATACACAATAATATACAGAAACAACATAATATACAGAAACAACATAATATACACAATAATATACAGAAACAACATAATATACACAATAATATACAGAAACAACATAATATACAGAAACAACATAATATACACAAACAAATATATACAGAAACAATAATATACAGAAACAACATAATATACACAATAATATACAGAAACAACATAATATACAGAATAATAATATACACAACATAATATACAGAAACAACATAATATACACAATAATATACACAATAATATACAGAAACAACATAATATACACAATAATATACACAATAATATACATAATATACAGAAACAACATAATATACACAATAATATACACAGAAACAACATAATATACACAATAATATACACAATAATACAGAAACAACATAATATACACAATAATACAGAAACAACATAATATACACAATAATATACACAATAATATAATAGAAACAACATAATATACACAATAATATACACAATAATATACAGAAACAACATAATATACACAACAATATACAGAAACAACATAATATACACAATAATATACAGAAACAACATAATATACACAATAATATACAGAAACAACATAATATACACAATAATATACAGAAACAACATAATATACACAAACATATACAGAAACAACATAATATACACAACATAATATACAGAAACAACATAATATACACAATAATATACAGAAACAACATAATATACACAATAATATACAGAAACAAATATACATAATATACACAATAATATACAGAAACAACATAATATACACAACATAATATACACAATAATATACAGAAACAACATAATATACAGAAACAACATAATATACACAATAATATAACAACATAATATACATAATATACAGAAACAACATAATATACACAATAATATACAGAAACAACATAATATACACAATAATATACAGAAACAATAATATACAGAAACAACATAATATACAAAATATAACATAATATACAGAAACAACATAATATACACAACAATATACAGAAACAACATAATATACAAATAATATACACAATAATATACAGAAACAACATAAAACAACATAATATACACAATAATATACAGAAACAACATAATATACACAATAATATACAGAAACAATAATATACAGAAACAACATAATATACACAATAATATACAGAAACAACATAATATACAGAAACAACATAATATACAGAAACAACATAATATACACAATAATATACAGAAACAACATAATATACACAATAATACACAGAAACAACATAATATACACAATAATATACACAATAATATACAGAAACAACATAATATACAGAAACAACATAATATACAGAAACAACATAATATACAGAAACAATATAATATACACAACATAATATACAAACAATATACATAATATACAGAAACAACATAATATACACAATAATATACAAAAATAACATAATAAACAACATAATATACACAACATAATATACAGAAACAACATAATATACACAATAATACAACATAATATACAGAAACAACATAATATACATATATACAGAAACAACATAATATACACAATAATATACAGAAACAACATAATATACACAACATAATATACAGAAACAACATAATATACACAATAATATACAGAAACAACATAATATACACAATAATATACAAAACAACATAATATACACAAAATAACATAATATACAGAAACAACATAATATACACAATAATATACACAATAATATATAGAAACAACATAATATACACAATAATATACAGAAACAACATAATATACACAACAATATACAGAAACAACATAATATACACAAACAAATATACATAATATACACAATAAATACACAATAATATACAGAAACAACATAATATACACAAAATATACACAATAATATACAGAAACAACATAATATACACAATAATATACAGAAACAACATAATATACAGAAACAACATAATATACAGAAACAACATATATAATAGAAACAACATAATATACAGAAACAACATAATATACACAATAATATACAGAAACAACATAATATACACAATAATATACACAATAATATACAGAAACAACATAATATACATAATATACAGAAACAACATAATATATATAATATACACAATAATATACAGAAACAACATAATATACACAATAATATATACAGAAACAACATAATATACACAATAATATACACAAACAATATAGAAACAACATAATATACACAATAATATACAGAAACAACATAATATACACAAAATATACAGAAACAACATAATATACAGAAACAACATAATATACACAATAATATACAGAAACAACATAATATACAACAATAATATACACAACAATATACAGAAACAACATAATATACACAATAATATACAGAAACAACATAATATACAAAATAACACAATAATAATATACAGAAACAACATAATAATACACAATAATATACAGAAACAACATAATATACAAACATAATATACACAATAATATACAGAAACAACATAATATACAGAAACAACATAATATACAGAAACAACATAATATACACAATAATACACAATAATATACAGAAACAACATAATATACACAATAATATAATATACACAATAATATACACAATAATATAACAACATAATATACACAATAATATACACAATAATATACAGAAACAACATAATATACACAATAATATACAGAAACAACATAATATACACAATAATATATACACAATAATATAATATACACAATAATATACAGAAACAACATAATATACAGAAACAACATAATATACACAATAATATACAGAAACAACATAATATACAGAAACAACATAATATACACAATAATATACAGAAACAACATAATATACAGAAACAACATAATATACACAATAATATACAGAAACAACATAATATACACAATAATATACACAATAATATACAGAAACAACATAATATACAGAAACAACATAATATACAGAAACAACATAATATACACAAACAACATAATATACACAATAATATACACAATAATATACAGAAACAACATAATATACAGAAACAACATAATATACAGAAACAACATAATATACAGAAACAACATAATATACAGAAACAACATAATATACACAATAATATACAGAAACAACATAATATACACAATAATATACAACATAATATACAGAAACAATAATATACACAATAATATACAGAAACAACATAATATACAGAAACAACATAATATACAGAAACAACATAATATACACAAACAATATACACAATAATATACAGAAACAACATAATATACACAATAATATACACAACATAATATACACAAAACAACATAAACAACATAATATACACAATAATATACAGAAACAACATAATATACACAATAATATACACAATAATATACAGAAACAACATAATATACAGAAACAACATAATATACAGAAACAACATAATATACACAATAATATACACAGAAACAACATAATATACAGAAACAACATAATATACAAACAGAAACAACATAATATACACAATAATATACACAATAATATACAGAAACAACATAATATACACAATAATATACAGAAACAACATAATATACACAATAATATACACAATAATATACAGAAACAACATAATATACATATATACACAAACAACATAATATACACAATAATATACAGAAACAACATAATATACAGAAACAACATAATATACACAATAATATACAGAAACAACATAATATACACAATAATATACAGAAACAACATAATATACAGAAACAACATAATATACACAAACAACATAATATACACAATAATATACAGAAACAACATAATATACACAATAATATACAGAAACAACATAATATACACAATAAATACAAATAATATACAGAAACAACATAATATACAGATAACAACATAATATACAGAAACAACATAATATACACAATAATATACAGAAACAACATAATATACACAATAATATACACAATAATATACAGAAACAACATAATATACACAATAATATACAGAAACAACATAATATACACAAAATATACACAATAATATACAGAAACAACATAATATACACAATAATATACACAATAATATACAGAAACAACATAATATACACAATAATATACAGAAACAACATAATACAGAAACAACATAATATACACAACATAATATACAGAAACAACATAATATACACAATAATATACACAATAATATACAGAAACAACATAATATACACAATAATATACACAACATAATATACACAATAATACACAATACAGAAACAACATAATATACACAATAATATACAGAAACAACATCATAATACAGAAACAACATAATATACAGAAACAACATAATATACAGAAACAACATAATATACACAATAATATACACAACATAATATACACAAACAACATAATATACACAATAATATACAGAAACAACATAATATACACAGAAACAACAATATATACAGAAACAACATAATATACAGAAACAACATAATATACATAACACACAACATAATATACAGAAACAACATAATATACAGAAACAACATAATATACACAATAATATACACAATAATATACAGAAACAACATAATATACACAATAATATACACAACAATATACAGAAACAACATAATATACAGAAACAACATAATATACAGAAACAACATAATATACACAATAATATACAGAAACAACATAATATACACAATAATATACATAATATACAGAAACAACATAATATACACAATAATATACAGAAACAACATAATATACACAATAATATACACAACATAATATACATAATATACACAATAATATACAGAAACAACATAATATACACAATAATATACAGAAACAACATAATATACACAATAATATACACAATAATATACAGAAACAACATAATATACACAATAATATACAGAAACAACATAATATACAGAAACAACATAATATACACAATAATATACAGAAACAACATAATATACAGAAACAACATAATATACACAATAATATACAGAAACAACATAATATACACAATAATATACACAATAATATACAGAAACAACATAATATACACAATAATATACAGAAACAACATAATAATATACAGAAACAACATAATATACAGAAACAACATAATATACAGAAACAACAATATACAGAAACAACATAATATCAATATACAGAAACAACATAATATACACAATAATACACAGAAACAACATAATATACACAATAATATACAGAAACAACATAATATACACAATAATATACAGAAACAACATAATATACAGAAACAACATAATATACACAAAATATACAGAAACAACATAATATACAGAAACAACATAATATATACAGAAACAACATTATATACAGAAACAACATCATATACAGAAACAACATAATATACACAATAATACACAGAAACAACATAATATACACAATAATATACACAATAATATACAGAAACAACATAATATACAGAAACAACATAATATACAGAAACAACATCATATACAGAAACAACATCATATACAGAAACAACATAATATACAGAAACAACATAATATACACAATAATATACAGAAACAACATAATATACACAATAATATACACAATAATATACAGAAACAACATAATATACAGAAACAACATAATATACAGAAACAACATAATATACACAAACAACATAATATACACAATAATATACACAATAATATACAGAAACAACATAATATACAGAAACAACATAATATACAGAAACAACATCATATACAGAAACAACATAATATACAGAAACAACATAATATACACAATAATATACAGAAACAACATAATATACACAATAATATACACAATAATATACAGAAACAACATAATATACAGAAACAACATAATATACACAATAATATACAGAAACAACATAATATACACAATAATATACACAATAATATACAGAAACAACATAATATACACAATAATATACACAATAATATACAGAAACAACATAATATACAGAAACAACATAATATACAGAAACAACATAATATACACAATAATATACAGAAACAACATAATATACAGAAACAACATAATATACAGAAACAACATAATATACAGAAACAACATAATATACACAATAATATACAGAAACAACATAATATACAGAAACAACATCATATACAGAAACAACATAATATACACAATAATATACACAATAATATACAGAAACAACATAATATACACAATAATATACACAATAATATACAGAAACAACATAATATACACAATAATATACACAATAATATCCAGAAACAACATAATATACACAATAATACACAGAAACAACATAATATACACAATAATATACAGAAACAACATAATATACAGAAACAACATAATATACACAATAATATACACAATAATATACAGAAACAACATAATATACACAATAATATACAGAAACAACATAATATACAGAAACAACATAATATACACAATAATATACAGAAACAACATAATATACAGAAACAACATAATATACACAATAATATACAGAAACAACATAATATACAGAAACAACATAATATACACAATAATATACAGAAACAACATAATATACAGAAACAACATAATATACAGAAACAACATAATATACACAATAATATACAGAAACAACATAATATACACAATAATATACACAATAATACACAGAAACAACATAATATACACAATAGTATACAGAAACAACATAATATACACAATAATATACAGAAACAACATAATATACAGAAACAACATAATATACACAATAATATACACAATAATATACAGAAACAACATAATATACACAATAATATACAGAAACAACATAATATACACAATAATATACAGAAACAACATAATATACACAATAATATACACAATAATATACAGAAACAACATAATATACACAATAATATACACAATAATATACACAATAATATACAGAAACAACATAATATACACAATAATATACAGAAACAACATCATATACAGAAACAACATAATATACAGAAACAACATAATATACAGAAACAACATAATATACACAATAATATACACAATAATATACAGAAACAACATCATATACACAATAATATACAGAAACAACATAATATACAGAAACAACATAATATACAGAAACAACATCATATACAGAAACAACATCATATACAGAAACAACATAATATACACAATAATACACAGAAACAACATAATATACACAATAATATACACAATAATATACAGAAACAACATAATATACAGAAACAACATAATATACAGAAACAACATAATATACACAATAATATACAGAAACAACATAATATACACAATAATATACACAATAATATACAGAAACAACATAATATACACAATAATATACAGAAACAACATAATATACACAATAATATACACAATAATATACAGAAACAACATAATATACACAATAATATACAGAAACAACATAATATACACAATAATATACAGAAACAACATAATATACACAATAATATACAGAAACAACATAATATACACAATAATATACAGAAACAACATAATATACACAATAATATACACAATAATACACAGAAACAACATAATATACACAATAGTATACAGAAACAACATAATATACACAATAATATACACAATAATATACAGAAACAACATAATATACACAATAATATACAGAAACAACATAATATACACAATAATATACAGAAACAACATAATATACAGAAACAACATAATATACAGAAACAACATCATATACAGAAACAACATCATATACAGAAACAACAACATATACAGAAACAACATAATATACACAATAATACACAGAAACAACATAATATACACAATAATACACAGAAACAACATAATATACACAATAGTATACAGAAACAACATAATATACACAATAATATACAGAAACAACATAATATACAGAAACAACATAATATACACAATAATATACAGAAACAACATAATATACAGAAACAACATAATATACAGAAACAACATTATATACAGAAACAACATCATATACAGAAACAACATAATATACACAATAATACACAGAAACAACATAATATACACAATAATATACACAATAATATACAGAAACAACATAATATACAGAAACAACATAATATACAGAAACAACATCATATACAGAAACAACATCATATACAGAAACAACATAATATACAGAAACAACATAATATACACAATAATATACAGAAACAACATAATATACACAATAATATACACAATAATATACAGAAACAACATAATATACAGAAACAACATAATATACAGAAACAACATAATATACACAAACAACATAATATACACATAATATACACAAAACAACATAATATACAGAAACAACATAATATACAGAAACAACATAATATACAGAAACAACATAATATACAGAAACAAAACAACATAATATACAGAAACAACATAATATACAGAAACAACATAATATACAGAAACAACATAATATACACAATAATATACAGAAACAATAATATACAGAAACAACATAATATACAGAAACAACATAATATACACAACAACATATACAGAAACAACATAATATACACAATAATATACACAATAATATACAGAAACAACATAATATACACAAACAACATAATATAAACAATAATATACAGAAACAACATAATATACAGAAACAACATAATATACAGAAACAACATAATATACAGAAACAACATAATATACAGAAACAACATAATATACAGAAACAACATAATATACAGAAACAACATAATATACACAAATAATATACAACATAATATACAAAAATAACATAATATACAGAAACAACATAATATACAGAAACAACATAATATACATAATACAGAAACAACATAATATACACAATAATATACAGAAACAACATAATATACAGAAACAACATAATATACAGAAACAACATAATATACACAATAATATACAGAAACAACATAATATACACAATAATATACAGAAACAACATAATATACACAATAATATACAGAAACAATATATAATATACACAATAATATACAGAAACAACATAATATACAACATAATATATACAGAAACAACATAATATACACAAACAACATAATAAACAACATAATATACACAACAACATAATATAATATACAGAAACAACATAATATACACAACATAATATACACAAAATATACAGAAACAACATAATATAAACAACATAATATACAGAAACAACATAATATACAGAAACAACATAATATACAGAAACAACATAATATACACAATAATATACACAATAATATACAGAAACAACATAATATAACAATAATATAAACAAATAATATACAGAAACAACATAATATACACAATAATATACAGAAACAACATAATATACACAAAATATACAACATAATATACACAATAATATACACAATAATATACAGAAACAACATAATATACACAATAATATACAGAAACAACATAATATACAGAAACAACATAATATACAGAAACAACATAATATACACAATAATATACACAATAATATACAGAAACAACATAATATACACAATAATATACAGAAACAACATAATATACAGAAACAACATAATATACAGAAACAACATAATATACAGAAACAACATAATATACAGAAACAACATAATATACACAATAATACACAGAAACAACATAATATACACAATAATATACACAATAATATACAGAAACAACATAATATACAGAAACAACATAATATACAGAAACAACATAATATACACAAACAATATACAGAAACAACATAATATACACAAAATATACACAATAATATACAGAAACAACATAATATACAATATATACAGAAACAACATAATATACACAATAATATACACAACAATATACAGAAACAACATAATATACACAAATATAATAACAACAAACAACATAATATACAGAAACAATAATATACAGAAACAATATACATATACAGAAACAACAAATATACAGAAACAACATAATATACACAATAATATACAGAAACAACATAATATAAACACAATAATATACACAATAATATACAGAAACAACATAATATACACAATAATATACAGAAACAACAAACAATATACATACATAATAACATAATATACAGAAACAACATAATATACACAATAATATACAGAAACAACATAATATACACAATAATATACAGAAACAACATAATATACAGAAACAACATAATATACAGAAACAACATCATATACAGAAACAACATAATATACAGAAACAACAACATAATATACACAATAATATACAGAAACAACATAATATACACAAACACACAACATAATATACACAACATAATATACAGAAACAACATAATATACAGAAACAACATAATATACATAATAATATACAGAAACAACATAATATACACAAATACAACATAATATACAGAAACAACATAATATACACAATAATATACAGAAACAACATAATATACACAATAATATACACAATAATACACAGAAACAACATAATATACACAATAGTATACAGAAACAACATAATATACACAATAATATACACAATAATATACAGAAACAACATAATATACACAATAATATACACAATAATATACAGAAACAACATAATATACACAATAATATACAGAAACAACATAATATACACAATAATATACAGAAACAACATAATATACACAATAATATACACACAATAATATACAGAAACAACATAATATACACAATAATATACACAATAATATATAATATACAGAAACAACATAATATACACAATAATATACAGAAACAACATCATATACAGAAACAACATAATATACAGAAACAACATAATATACAGAAACAACATAATATACACAATAATATACACAATAATATACAGAAACAACATCATATACACAATAATATACAGAAACAACATAATATACAGAAACAACATAATATACAGAAACAACATCATATACAGAAACAACATCATATACAGAAACAACATAATATACACAATAATAATACAGAAACAACATAATATACACAATAATATACACAATAATATACAGAAACAACATAATATACAGAAACAACATAATATACAGAAACAACATAATATACACAATAATATACAAAACAACATAATATACACAATAATATACACAATAATATACAGAAACAACATAATATACAGAAACAATAATATACAGAAACAACATAATATACACAATAATATACACAATAATATACAGAAACAACATAATATACACAATAATATACAGAAACAACATAATATACACAATAATATACAGAAACAACATAATAATATACACAATAATATACACAAACAGAAACAACATAATATACACAATAATATACAGAAACAACATAATATACACAATAATATACACAATAATATACACAGAAACAACATAATATACACAATAATATACAGAAACAACATAATATACACAATAATATAATATACACACATAATATACAGAAACAACATAATATACACAATAATATACAGAAACAACATAATATACACAATAATATACAGAAACAACATAATATACAGAAACAACATAATATACAGAAACAACATCATATACAGAAACAACATCATATACAGAAACAACAACATATACAGAAACAACATAATATACACAATAATACACAGAAACAACATAATATACACAATAATACACAGAAACAACATAATATACACAATAGTATACAGAAACAACATAATATACACAATAATATACAGAAACAACATAATATACAGAAACAACATAATATACACAATAATATACAGAAACAACATAATATACAGAAACAACATAATATACAGAAACAACATTATATACAGAAACAACATCATATACAGAAACAACATAATATACACAATAATACACAGAAACAACATAATATACACAATAATATACACAATAATATACAGAAACAACATAATATACAGAAACAACATAATATACAGAAACAACATCATATACAGAAACAACATCATATACAGAAACAACATAATATACAGAAACAACATAATATACACAATAATATACAGAAACAACATAATATACACAATAATATACACAATAATATACAGAAACAACATAATATACAGAAACAACATAATATACAGAAACAACATAATATACACAAACAACATAATATACACAATAATATACACAATAATATACAGATATACAGAAACAACATAATATACAGAAACAACATAATATACAGAAACAACATCATATACAGAAACAACATAATATACAGAAACAACATAATATACACAATAATATACAGAAACAACATAATATACACAATAATATACACAATAATATACAGAAACAACATAATATACAGAAACAACATAATATACACAATAATATACAGAAACAACATAATATACACAATAATATACACAATAATATACAGAAACAACATAATATACACAATAATATAGACAATAATATACAGAAACAACATAATATACAGAAACAACATAATATACAGAAACAACATAATATACACAATAATATACAGAAACAACATAATATACAGAAACAACATAATATACAGAAACAACATAATATACAGAAACAACATAATATACACAATAATATACAGAAACAACATAATATACAGAAACAACATCATATACAGAAACAACATAATATACACAATAATATACACAATAATATACAGAAACAACATAATATACACAATAATATACACAATAATATACAGAAACAACATAATATACACAATAATATACACAATAATATCCAGAAACAACATAATATACACAATAATACACAGAAACAACATAATATACACAATAATATACACAATAATATACAGAAACAACATCATATACACAATAATACACAGAAACAACATAATATACACAATAATATACAGAAACAACATAATATACAGAAACAACATAATATACACAATAATATACACAATAATATACAGAAACAACATAATATACACAATAATATACAGAAACAACATAATATACAGAAACAACATAATATACACAATAATATACAGAAACAACATAATATACAGAAACAACATAATATACAGAAACAACATAATATAATATACACAATAATATACAGAAACAACATAATATACACAATAATATACACAATAATATACAGAAACAATAATATACACAATAATATACAGAAACAACATAATATACACAATAATATACACAATAATATACAGAAACAACATAATATACACAATAATATACACAATAATACACAGAAACAACATAATATACACAATAGTATACAGAAACAACATAATATACACAATAATATACACAATAATATACAGAAACAACATAATATACACAATAATATACACAATAATATACAGAAACAACATAATATACACAATAATATACAGAAACAACATAATATACACAATAATATACAGAAACAACATAATATACACAATAATATACACAATAATATACAGAAACAACATAATATACACAATAATATACACAATAATATACACAATAATATACAGAAACAACATAATATACACAATAATATACAGAAACAACATCATATACAGAAACAACATAATATACAGAAACAACATAATATACAGAAACAACATAATATACACAATAATATACACAATAATATACAGAAACAACATCATATACACAATAATATACAGAAACAACATAATATACAGAAACAACATAATATACAGAAACAACATCATATACAGAAACAACATCATATACAGAAACAACATAATATACACAATAATACACAGAAACAACATAATATACACAATAATATACACAATAATATACAGAAACAACATAATATACAGAAACAACATAATATACAGAAACAACATAATATACACAATAATATACAGAAACAACATAATATACACAATAATATACACAATAATATACAGAAACAACATAATATACACAATAATATACAGAAACAACATAATATACACAATAATATACACAATAATATACAGAAACAACATAATATACACAATAATATACAGAAACAACATAATATACACAATAATATACAGAAACAACATAATATACACAATAATATACAGAAACAACATAATATACACAATAATATACAGAAACAACATAATATACACAATAATATACACAATAGTATACAGAAACAACATAATATACACAATAATATACACAATAATATACAGAAACAACATAATATACACAATAATATACAGAAACAACATAATATACACAATAATATACAGAAACAACATAATATACACAATAATATACAGAAACAACATAATATACAGAAACAACATAATATACAGAAACAACATCATATACAGAAACAACATCATATACAGAAACAACAACATATACAGAAACAACATAATATACACAATAATACACAGAAACAACATAATATACACAATAATACACAGAAACAACATAATATACACAATAGTATACAGAAACAACATAATATACACAATAATATACAGAAACAACATAATATACAGAAACAACATAATATACACAATAATATACAGAAACAACATAATATACAGAAACAACATAATATACAGAAACAACATTATATACAGAAACAACATCATATACAGAAACAACATAATATACACAATAATACACAGAAACAACATAATATACACAATAATATACACAATAATATACAGAAACAACATAATATACAGAAACAACATAATATACAGAAACAACATCATATACAGAAACAACATCATATACAGAAACAACATAATATACAGAAACAACATAATATACACAATAATATACAGAAACAACATAATATACACAATAATATACACAATAATATACAGAAACAACATAATATACAGAAACAACATAATATACAGAAACAACATAATATACACAAACAACATAATATACACAATAATATACACAATAATATACAGAAACAACATAATATACAGAAACAACATAATATACAGAAACAACATCATATACAGAAACAACATAATATACAGAAACAACATAATATACACAATAATATACAGAAACAACATAATATACACAATAATATACACAATAATATACAGAAACAACATAATATACAGAAACAACATAATATACACAATAATATACAGAAACAACATAATATACACAATAATATACACAATAATATACAGAAACAACATAATATACACAATAATATACACAATAATATACAGAAACAACATAATATACAGAAACAACATAATATACAGAAACAACATAATATACACAATAATATACAGAAACAACATAATATACAGAAACAACATAATATACAGAAACAACATAATATACAGAAACAACATCATATACAGAAACAACATAATATACACAATAATATACAGAAACAACATAATATACACAATAATATACACAATAATATACAGAAACAACATAATATACACAATAATATACAGAAACAACATAATATACACAATAATATACACAATAATATACAGAAACAACATAATATACACAATAATATACAGAAACAACATAATATACACAATAATATACAGAAACAACATAATATACACAATAATATACAGAAACAACATAATATACACAATAATATACAGAAACAACATAATATACACAATAATATACAGAATAATATACAGAAACAACATAATATACACAATAATATACAGAATAATATACAGAAACAACATAATATACACAATAATATACAGAAACAACATCATATACAGAAACAACATAATATACACAATAATATACACAATAATATACAGAAACAACATAATATACACAATAATATACAGAAACAACATAATATACACAATAATATACAGAAACAACATAATATACACAATAATATACACAATAATATACAGAAACAACATAATATACACAATAATATACACAATAATATACAGAAACAACATAATATACACAATAATATACACAATAATATACAGAAACAACATAATATACACAATAATATACAGAATAATATACAGAAACAACATAATATACACAATAATATACAGAAACAACATCATATACAGAAACAACATAATATACACAATAATATACAGAAACAACATAATATACACAATAATATACACAATAATACACAGAAACAACATAATATACACAATAATATCCAGAAACAACATAATATACAGAAACAACATAATATACAGAATAATATACAGAAACAACATAATATACAGAAACAACATAATATACACAAGTGTAAAGGAATGAATAAGAATATGTACATAAATAAATGGACGAGCAATGGCCGAACGGCATAGGAAAGATGCAGTAGATGTATATACTGTACTCTATACCAGTGGGGAGAACAAGTATTTGATACACTGCCGATTTTGCAGGTTTTCCTACTTACAAAGCATATAGAGGTCTGTAATTTTTATCATAGGTACACTTCAACTGTGAGAGACAGAATCTAAAACAAAAATCCAGAAAATCACATTGTATGATTTTTAAGTAATTCATTAGCATTGTATTGCATGACATAAGTATTTGATCACCTACCAACCAGTAAGAATTCCGGCTCTCATTGACCTGTTAGTTTTTCTTGAAGAAGCCCTCCTGTTCTCCACTCATTACCTGTATTAACTGCACCTGTTTGAACTCATTACCTGTATAAAAGACACCTGTCCACACACTCAATCAAAGAGACTCCAACCTCTCCACCAAGGCCAAGACCAGAGAGGGTGTAAGGACATCAGGGATAAAATTGTAGACCTGCACAAGGCTGGGGTGGGCTACAGGACAATAGGCAAGCAGCTTGGTGAGAAGGCAACAATTGTTGGCGCAATTATTAGAAAACGGAAGAAGTTCAAGATGACGGTCAATCACCCTCGTTCTGAGGTTCCATGCAAGATCTCACCTTGTGGGGCATCAATGATCATGAGGAAGGTGAGGGATCAGCCCAGAACTACACGGCAGGACCTGGTCAATGACCTGAAGAGAGCTGGGACCACAGTCTCAAAGAAAACTATTAGTAACACAAATCCTGCAGCGCACGCAAGGTCCCCCTGCTCAAGCCAGCGCATGTCCAGGCCCATCTGAAGTTTACCAATGACCATCTGGATGATCCAGAGGAGGAAGGGGAGAAGGTCATGTGGTCTGATGAGACAAAAATAGAGCTTTTTGGTCTAAACTCCACTCGCCGTGTTTGGAGGAAGAAGAAGGATGAGTACAACCCCAAGAACATCATCCCAACCGTGAAGCATGGAGGTGGAAACATCATTCTTTGGGGATGCTTTTCTGCAAAGGGGACAGGACGACTGCACCGTATTGAGGGGAGGATGGATGGGGCCATGTATCGCAAGATCTTGGCCAACAACCTCCTTCCCTCAGTAAGAGCATTGAAGATGGGTCGTGGCTGGGTCTTCCAGCATGACAACAAGCCGAAACACACAGCCAGGTCAACTAAGGAGTGGCTCCGTAAGAAGCATCTCAAGGTCCTGGAGTGGCATAGCCAGTCTCCAGACCTGAACCCAATAGAACATCTTTGGAGGGAGCTGAAAGTCCGTATTGCCCAGCGGCAGCCCCGAAACCTGAAGGATCTGGAGAAGGTCTGTATGGAGGGGTGGGCCAAAATCCCTGCTGCAGTGTGTGCAAACCTGGTCAAGGTTTCTGAACCAAATATTACGTTCTGCTTTTCTGATGTATCAAATACTTATGTCATGCAATTAAAATGAAAATTAATAACTTAAAAATCATACAATGTGATTTTCTGGATTTTTGTTTTACATTCCGTCTCTCACGGTTGAAGTGTACCTATGATAAAAATTACAGACCTCTACATGCTTTGTAAGTAGGAAAACCTGCAAAATCGGCAGTGTATCAAATACTTGTTCTCCCCACTGTACATTTGAGATGAGTAAGGTAGGGTGTGTAAACATTATATAAAGTGGCATTGTTTAAAGTGACTAGTGATACATTTATTACATCCAATTTCTAATTATTAAAGTGGCTTTAGATTTGAGTCAGCATGTTGGCAGCAGCCACTCAATGTTAGTGATGTTAGTGAACAGTCTGATGGCCTTGAGATAGAAGCTGTTTTTCAGTCTCTCGGTCCCTGCTTTGATGCACCTGTGCTGACCTCGCCTTTTGGATGATAGCGGGGCGAACAGGCAGTAGCTCGGATAGATGTTGTCCTTGATGATCTTTTTGTCCTTCCTGTGACATCGGGTGGTGTAGGTGTCCTGGCGGGCAGGTAGTTTGCCCCCGGTGATGCGTTGTGCAGACCTCACTACCCTCTGGAGAGCCTTACGGTTGTGGGCGGAGCAGTTGCCGTACCAGGTGATACAGGATGCTCTCGATTGTGCATCTTTAAAAGTTTGTGAGTGTTTTTGGTGACAAGTCAAATTTCTTCACCCTCCTAAGGTTGAAGAGGCGCTGCTGCGCCTACTTCACCACGCTGTCTGTGTAGGTGGACCATTTCAGATCGTCAGTGATGTGTACGGCGAGGAACTTAAAACTTACTACCTTCTCCACTACTGTCCCATTGATGTATATAGGGGGCTGCTAATCGAGCCTACCACTGAAGTGCCGTCTGCAAACTTGATGATTGAGTTGGAGGCGTGCATGGCCACGCAGTCATGGGTGAACAGGGAGTACAGGAGAGGGCTGAGAACGCACCCGTGTGGGGCCCCAGTGTTGAGGATCAGCGGGGTGGAGGTATTGTTACCTACCCTCACCACCTGGGGGCGGCCCGTCAGAAAGTCCAGGAGTCCAGAAATTTCACAGGGCGGGGTCGAGACGAGTTTGGAGGGTACTTTGGTGTTAAATGCTGACATGTAGTCGATGGACAGCATTCTCACATAGGTATTCCTCTTGTCCAGATTGGTTAGGGCAGTGTGCAGTGTGATTGCGATTGGGTCGTCTGTGGACCTGTTGGGGCAGTAAGCAAATTGGAGTGGGTCTAGGGTGTCAGGTAGGGTGGAGGTGATATGGTCCTTCACTAGTCTCTCAAAGCACTTCATGATGACAGAAGTGAGTGCTACGGGGCGGTAGTGATTTAGCTCAGTTACCTTAGCTTTCTTGGGAACAGGAACAATGGTGGCCCTCTTGAAGCATGTGGGAACAGCAGACTGGGATAGGGATAGGGATTGATTGAATATGTCCGTAAACACACCAGCCAGCTGGTCTGCGCATGCTCTGAGGGCGCGACTGGGGATGCCATCTGGGCTGGCAGCCTTGCGAGGGTTAACACGTTTAAATGTTTTACTCACGTCAGCTGCAGTGAAGGAGAGCCTGCAGGTTTTGGTAGCAGGCCGTGGCACTATATTGTCCTCAAAGCGAGCAAAGAAGTTGTTTAGTTTGTCTGGGAGCAAGACATCGGGGTCAGCGACGGTGGTCAAATTTGCTGAAAGGGGGGCGGGGGAGGGCTTTGTATGCGTCGTGGAAGTTAGACTAACAATGATCCAGAATTTTGCCAGCCCGGGTCGCGCTGGCAAAATTTAGAGAGCCTTGTTTTCAGATTAGCCTTTGTTAAAATCCCCAGCTACAACAAAGGCAGCCTCAGGATATGTGGTTTGCAGTTTACATAGAGTCCAATGAAGTTCTTTCAGGGCTGTTGAGGTGTCTGCTTGGGGCGGGATATATACGACTGTGATTATAATTGATGAGAATTCTCTTGGTAGATAATGCGGTCCACATTTGATTGTAAGGAATTCTAGTTCAGGTGAACACAAGGACTTGTGTTCCTGTATGTTGTTATGATCACACCACGACTCATCGTTAATCATAGTGCATACACCCCCGCCCTTCTTCTTACCAGAGAGATGTTTGTTTCTGTCGGTGCGATGTGTGAAGAAGCCGGGTGGCTGTACCGACTCTGATATCGTATCCCGAGTGAGTCATGTTTCTATGAAACAGAGAATGTTACAATCTCTGATGTCTCTCTGGAAGGCAATCCAACCCCTCTGATTTTGTCTACCTTGTTGTCAAGAGACTAGACATTGGCGAGTAGTATACTTGGGAGTGGTGCGCGATGTGCCCGTCTACGGAGCCTGACCAGAAGACCGCTCCGTCTGCCCCTTCTGCGGCGCCGTTGTTTTGGGTCTCCATTGTCCTGGGTAGGGGACCAAACAAAGGATCGGCTTCGGGAAAGTCGAATTCCTGGTCGTAATGTTGGTAAGCTGACGTCGCTCTTCTATCCAATAGTTCTTCCCGGCTGTGTGTAATAAGACTTCAGATTTCCTGGGGCAACAATGTAAGAAATAATACATTAAACAAAAAAAATAATGTTTCCTAAGAACGCAAAGCGAGGCGAGCAAAGACCGATAATATATAGCAACAACATCATATAAACAACATCATATACAGAAACAACATCATATACAGAAACAACATCATATACAGAAACAACATCATATACAGAAACAACATCATATAAACAACATCATATAAACAACATCATATACAGAAACAACATCATATACAGAAACAACATCATATACAGAAACAACATCATATACAGAAACAACATCATATACAGAAACAACATCATATACAGAAACAACATACAACATCATATACAGAAACAACATCATATACAGAAACAACATCATATACAGAAACAACATCATATACAGAAACAACATCATATACAGAAACAACATCATATACAGAAACAACATCATATACAGAAACAACATCATATACAGAAACAACATCATATACAGAAACAACATCATATACAGAAACAACATCATATACAGAAACAACATCATATAAACAACATCATATAAACAACATCATATACAGAAACAACATAATATACAGAAACAACATCATATACAGAAACAACATCATATACAGAAACAACATCATATACAGAAACAACATCATATACAGAAACAACATCATATACAGAAACAACATCATATACAGAAACAACATCATATACAGAAACAACATCATATACAGAAACAACATCATATACAGAAACAACATCATATACAGAAACAACATCATATACAGAAACAACATCATATACAGAAACAACATCATATACAGAAACAACATCATATACAGAAACAACATCATATAAGAAACAACATCACAGAAACAACATATATACAGAAACAACATCATATACAGAAACAACATCATATACAGAAACAACATCATATACAGAAACAACATCATATACAGAAACAACATCATATACAGAAACAACATCATATACAGAAACAACATAATATACAGAAACAACATAATATACAGAAACAACATCATATACAGAAACAACATCATATAAACAACATCATATACAGAAACAACATCATATACAGAAACAACATCATATAAACAACATCATATACAGAAACAACATCATATACAGAAACAACATCATATACAGAAACAACATCATATACAGAAACAACATCATATACAGAAACAACATCATATACAGAAACAACATCATATACAGAAACAACATCATATACAGAAACAACATCATATACAGAAACAACATCATATACAGAAACAACATCATATACACAACATCAGAAACAACATCATATACAGAAACAACATAATATACAGAAACAACATCATATACAGAAACAACATCATATACAGAAACAACATCATATACAGAAACAACATCATATACAGAAACAACATCATATAAACAACATCATATAAACAACATCATATACAGAAACAACATCATATACAGAAACAACATCATATACAGAAACAACATCATATACAGAAACAACATCATATACAGAAACAACATCATATACAGAAACAACATCATATACAGAAACAACATCATATACAGAAACAACATCATATACAGAAACAACATCATATACAGAAACAACATCATATACAGAAACAACATCATATACAGAAACAACATCATATACAGAAACAACATCATATACACAACATCAGAAACAACATCATATACAGAAACAACATCATATACAGAAACAACATCATATACAGAAACAACATCATATACAGAAACAACATCATATACAGAAACAACATCATATACAGAAACAACATCATATACAGAAACAACATCATATACAGAAACAACATCATATAAACAACATCATATAAACAACATCATATACAGAAACAACATAATATACAGAAACAACATCATATACAGAAACAACATCATATACAGAAACAACATCATATACAGAAACAACATCATATACAGAAACAACATCATATACAGAAACAACATCATATACAGAAACAACATCATATCAGAAACAACATCATATGAAACAACATCATATAATAACATCAGAAACAACATCATATACAGAAACAACATAATATAAAAACAACATCATATACAGAAACAACATCATATACAGAAACAACATCATATACAGAAACAACATCATATACAGAAACAACATCATATAAACAACATCATATAAACAACATCATATACAGAAACAACATCATATACAGAAACAACATCATATACAGAAACAACATCATATACAGAAACAACATAATATAAAAACAACATCATATACAGAAACAACATAATATCAACAACATAATATCAACAACATAATGTAAACAACATAGTATCAACAACATAATGTAAACAACATAATATCAACAACATAATGTAAACAACATAATATCAACAACATAATGTAAACAACATAATATCAACAACATAATGTAAACAACATAATATCAACAACATAATGTAAACAACATAATATCAACAACATAATATCAACAACATAATGTAAACAACATAATATCAACAACATAATATAATGTAAACAACATAATGTAAACAACATAATATCAACAACATAATATCAACAACATAATGTAAACAACATAATGTAAACAACATAATATCAACAACATAATATCAACAACATAATATCAACAACATAATATCAACAACATAATGTAAACAACATAATGTAAACAACATAATATCAACAACATAATATCAACAACATAATGTAAACAACATAATGTAAACAACATAATGTAAACAACATAATATCAACAACATAATATCAACAACATGAGAGTAATTTCCAAAGGGATTGCAATCACCCCATCACATTCCTGTAGACAGTGATTCAGTGTGAAATCCACACCATTCGTTGTTCAATATCCACGAGGATGCACTTTGTCTATTAAAGTGGCTCTGTAGCCTACTCCTGATGGTGTGTGTGTGTGTGTGTGGTCTACTACTGCCTGTTTAAGTGGGTTCTTGGGTGGTCCTCCTCTGTGTCCGGAGGCTGAAAACACATCTGTATCTCAGTGGTAACAGAACAACTGAAACGTCAACCATCATGTTAATGTTTTTTTAAACACTGAAAAAGTCCTATAGGATCAATATACTGTAAGAAAAAAAAACTCAATCTGATTTTGAGACTCGTCATTATCACACAACAAGACACATTTTGTTTGACTGAAGACATTGGAGACATATTACAGCTGAGATACTGTTCTTCACCTGGAAATCGAAGAATATAAAAATGAACTGACTGAGGATGCACAGTTTCTTGTTGTTTTTTTAATTTTTATTTTACCTTCATTTAACGAGGCAAGTCAGTTAAGAACAAATTCTTATTTTCAATGACGGCCTAGGAACAGTGGGTTAACTGGTCTAGGAACAGTGGGTTAACTGGTCTAGGAACAGTGGGTTAACTGCCTGTTCAGGGGCAGAACGACAGATTTGTACCTTGTCAGCTCGGGGATTTGAACTTGCAACCTTCCGGTTACTAGTCCAACGCTCTAACCACTAGGCTACCCTTTCCGCCCGTTTGGTAGATGTACTTTAGTATCATTAGCATTAAACTACCTATAAATCAACGTCCGTTAAATACTGTTACTCTGCCACCCAGGATATGCATTGGTTTGTTTTGTTTACATAATCTCAAAGTGTTTTCAGGAAGCATCTCTCCTATTACCCCCCAGGGGTGTCAAGTCAACAACATCCTATAGCAACATTAGCCGTATCTGTCCAGTACCATGATAGGATTCTGCTGGGTTGGCCCATACAGACACGCCTCCCCTTAACCATCCCCTTAACCATACAGACACGCCTCCCCTTAACCATACAGACACGCCTCCCCTTAACCATACAGACACGCCTCCCCTTAACCATACAGACACGCCTCCCCTTAACCATCCCCTTAACCATACAGACGCGCCTCCCCTTAACCATACAGACACGCCTCCCCTTAACCATACAGACACGCCTCCCCTTAACCATCCCCTTAACCATACAGACACGCCTCCCCTTAACCATCCCCTTAACCATACAGACACGCCTCCCCTTAACCATCCCCTTAACCATACAGACACGCCTCCCCTTAACCATACAGACACGCCTCCCCTTAACCATACAGACACGCCTCCCCTTAACCATACAGACACGCCTCCCCTTAACCATACAGACACGCCTCCCCTTAACCATACAGACACGCCTCCCCTTAACCATACAGACACGCCTCCCCTTAACCATACAGACACGCATCCCCTTAACCATACAGACACGCCTCCCCTTAACCATCCCCTTAACCATACAGACACGCCTCCCCTTAACCATCCGCTTAACCATACAGACACGCCTCCCCTTAACCATACAGACGCGCCTCCCCTTAACCATACAGACGCGCCTCCCCTTAACCATACAGACACGCCTCCCTTAACCATACAGACACGCCTCCCCTTAACCATACAGACACGCCTCCCTTAACCATACAGACACGCTCCCCTTAACCATACAGACACGCTCCCCTTAACCATACAGACACGCTCCCCTCCTAACCATACAGACACGCCTCCCCTTAACCATCCCTTAACCATACAGACGCGCCTCCCCTTAACCATACAGACGCGCCTCCCTTAACCATACAGACGCGCCTCCCCTTAACCATACAGACACGCCTCCCCTTAATCATACAGACACGCTCCCCTTAATCATACAGACACGCCTCCCCTTAATCATACAGACACGCCTCCCCTTAACCATACAGACGCGCCTCCCCTTAACCATACAGACGCGCCTCCCCTTAACCATACAGACACGCCTCCCCTTAACCATACAGACACGCCTCCCCTTAACCATACAGACACGCCTCCCCTTAACAATACAGACACGCCTCCCCTTAACCATACAGACACGCCTCCCCTTAACCATACAGACGCGCCTCCCCTTAACCATACAGACACGCCTCCCCTTAACCATCCCCTTAACCATACAGACACGCCTCCCCTTAACCATCCCCTTAACCATACAGACACGCCTCCCCTTAACCATCCCCTTAACCATACAGACACGCCTCCCCTTAACCATCCCCTTAACCATACAGACACGCCTCCCCTTAACCATACAGACACGCCTCCCCTTAACCATACAGACACGCCTCCCCTTAACCATACAGACACGCCTCCCCTTAACCATACAGACACGCCTCCCCTTAACCATACAGACGCGCCTCCCCTTAACCATCCCCTTAACCATACAGACACGCCTCCCCTTAACCATACAGACACGCCTCCCCTTAACCATACAGACACGCCTCCCCTTAACCATACAGACACGCCTCCCCTTAACCATACAGACACGCCTCCCCTTAACCATACAGACACGCCTCCCTTAACCATACAGACACGCCTCCCCTTAACCATCCCTTAACCATACAGACGCGCCTCCCCTTAACCATACAGACACGCCTCCCCTTAACCATACAGACACAGACACCCCCCTTAACCATACAGACACGCTCCCCTTAACCATACAGACACGCCTCCCCTTAACCATACAGACACGCTCCCCTTAACCATACAGACACGCCTCCCCTTAACCATACAGACACGCCTCCCCTTAACCATAACCACGCCTCCCCTTATCCCCTTAACCATACAGACGCGCCTCCCCTTAACCATACAGACACGCCTCCCCTTAACCATACAGACACGCCTCCCCTTAACCATACAGACACGCCTCCCCTTAACCATACAGACACGCCTCCCCTTAACCATACAGACACGCCTCCCCTTAACCATACAGACACGCCTCCCCTTAACCATACAGACACGCCTCCCCTTAACCATACAGACACGCCTCCCCTTAACCATACAGACACGCTCCCTTAACCATACAGACACGCCTCCCCTTAACCTTACAGCCACGCCTCCCCTTAACCATCCCCTTAACCATACAGACACACCTCCCCAACCATACAGACACGCCTCCCCTTAACCATACAGACACGCCTCCCCTTAACCATACAGACACGCCTCCCTTAACCATACAGACACGCCTCCCCTTAACCATACAGACACGCCTCCCCTTAACCATACAGACACGCCTCCCCTTAACCATACAGACACGCCTCCCCTTAATCATACAGACACGCCTCCCTTAACCATCCCCTTAACCATACAGACACGCTCCCTTAACCATACAGACGCGCCTCCCCTTAACCATACAGACACGCCTCCCCTTAACCATACAGACACGCCTCCCTTAACCATCCCTTAACCATACAGACACGCTCCCCTTAACCATACAGACACGCTCCCCTTAACCATACAGACACGCCTCCCCTTAACCATACAGACACGCTCCCCTTAACCATAAGACACGCCTCCCCTTAACCATCCCCTTAACCATACAGACACGCTCCCCTTAACCATACAGACACGCCTCCCCTTAACCATACAGACACGCCTCCCTTAACCATACAGACACGCCTCCCCTTAACCATACAGACACGCTCCCTTAACCATCCCCTTAACCATACAGACACGCCTCCCCTTAACCATCCCCTTAACCATACAGACACGCCTCCCCTTAACCATCCCCTTAACCATACAGACACGCCTCCCTTAACCATCCCCTTAACCATACAGACACTCCTCCCCTTAACCATCCCCTTAACCATACAGACACGCCTCCCCTTAACCATCCCCTTAACCATACAGACACGCCCCCTTAACCATACAGACACGCCTCCCCTTAACCATACAGACACGCCATCAGACACGCCTCCCCTTAACCATACAGACACGCCTCCCTTAACCATACAGACACGCTCCCTTAACCATACAGACACGCCTCCCCTTAACCATACAGACACGCCTCCCCTTAACCATACAGACACGCCTCCCCTTAACCATACAGACACGCCTCCCCTTAACCATACAGACGCGCCTCCCCTTAACCATACAGACGCGCCTCCCCTTAACCATCCCCTTAACCATACAGACACGCCTCCCCTTAACCATACAGACACGCCTCCCCTTAACCATACAGACACGCCTCCCCTTAACCATACAGACGCGCCTCCCCTTAACCATACAGACACGCCTCCCCTTAACCATACAGACACGCCTCCCCTTAACCATACAGACACGCCTCACCTTAACCATACAGACACGCCTCCCCTTAACCATACAGACACGCCTCCCTTAACCATACAGACACGCCTCCCTTAACCATCCCCTTAACCATACAGACGCGCCTCCCCTTAACCATACAGACACGCCTCCCCTTAACCATACAGACACGCCTCCCCTTAACCATACAGACACGCCTCCCCTTAACCATACAGACACGCCTCCCCTTAACCATACAGACACGCCTCCCCTTAACCATACAGACACGCCTCCCCTTAACCATACAGACACGCCTCCCCTTAACCATCCCCTTAACCATACAGACGCGCCTCCCCTTAACCATACAGACACGCCTCCCCTTAACCATACAGACACGCCTCCCCTTAACCATACAGACACGCCTCCCCTTAACCATACAGACACGCCTCCCCTTAACCATACAGACACACCTCCCCTTAACCATACAGACACGCCTCCCCTTAACCATACAGACACGCCTCCCCTTAACCATACAGACACGCCTCCCCTTAACCATACAGACACGCCTCCCCTTAACCATCCCCTTAACCATACAGACGCGCCTCCCCTTAACCATACAGACACGCCTCCCCTTAACCATACAGACACGCCTCCCCTTAACCATACAGACACGCCTCCCCTTAACCATACAGACACGCCTCCCCTTAACCATACAGACACACCTCCCCTTAACCATACAGACACGCCTCCCCTTAACCATACAGACACGCCTCCCCTTAACCATACAGACACGCCTCCCCTTAACCATACAGACACGCCTCCCCTTAACCATACAGACATGCCTCCCCTTAATCATACAGACACGCCTCCCCTTAACCATACAGACACGCCTCCCCTTAATCATACAGACACGCCTCCCCTTAATCATACAGACACGCCTCCCCTTAATCATACAGACACGCCTCCCCTTAACCATACAGACACGCCTCCCCTTAACCATACAGACACGCCTCCCCTTAACCATCCCCTTAACCATACAGACACGCCTCCCCTTAACCATACAGACACGCCTCCCCTTAACCATACAGACACGCCTCCCCTTAACCATACAGACACGCCTCCCCTTAACCATACAGACACGCCTCCCCTCAACCATACAGACACGCCTCCCCTCAACCATACAGACACGCCTCCCCTTAACCATACAGACACGCATCCCCTTAACCAGCTGTGCCTACAGATGTCGGATCTTAATTTGAACCTCTTTCGACGCAGGAGGAAAATAATCCTGCTGCCAGAGGATTTGAGTATCTGAAGGCATATTTAGAATGGCCTCTAGGGGGCAGCAGGAAGCGGTGTTTGTAGACTAGGTGCAGGCTACAGCACATCTCCCGGGAATTCTGTATTTTATGTTGAAGGCAATAGACCGAATAAATTATTGGGTTCCTCAGTGCCCTTAGTGGGCCAGCGGTTACAGCCACTGACTCCGGCAAACACGTGGTTACAGGGTTAATTCCACGTGGTTACAGGGTTAATTCCACATGGTTACAGGGTTAATTCCACGCGGTTACAGGGTTAATTCCATGCGGTTACAGGGTTAATTCCACACGGTTACAGGGTTAATTCCATGTCCAACCCTCCAACCCTCTATATGGAGCCTCCAGACAGCATGATGTCTCACCCTCTATATGGAGCCTCCAGACAGCATGATATCTCACCCTCTATATGGAGCCTCCAGACAGCATGATGTCTAACTCTCTATATGGAGCCTCCAGACAGCATGATATCCCACCCTCTATATGGAGCCTCCAGACAGCATGATGTCTAACTCTCTATATGGAGCCTCCAGACAACATGATGTCTAACTCTCTATATGGAGCCTCCAGACAGAATGATGTCCCACCCTCTATATGGAGCCTCCAGACAGCATGATGTCCCACCCTCTATATGGAGCCTCCAGACAGCATGATGTCTCACCCTCTATATGAAGCCTCCAGACAGCATGATGTCTAACCCTCTATATGGAGCCTCCAGACAGCATGATGTCTAACTCTCTATATGGAGCCTCCAGACAACATGATGGCTAACTCTCAATATGGAGCCTCCAGACAACATGATGTCCCACCCTCTATATGGAGCTTCCAGACAGCATGATGTCCCACCCTCTATATGGAGCCTCCAGACAGCATGATGTCCCACCCTCTATATGGAGCCTCCAGACAGCATGATGTCTAACTCTCTATATGGAGCCTCCAGACAGCATGATGTCTAACTCTCTATATGGAGCCTCCAGACAGCATGATATCTCACCCTCTATATGGAGTCTCCAGACAACATGATGTCCCACCCTCTATATGGAGCCTCCAGACAGCATGATGTCCCCCCCTCTATATGGAGCCTCCAGACAGCATGATGTCTCACCCTCTATATGGAGCCTCCAGACAGCATGATATCTCACCCTCTATATGGAGCCTCCAGACAGCATGATGTCCCCCCCTCTATATGGAGCCTCCAGACAGCATGATGTCTCACCCTCTATATGGAGCCTCCAGACAGCATGATATCTCACCCTCTATATGGAGCCTCCAGACAGCATGATATCCCACCCTCTATATGGAGCCTCCAGACAGCACTGCCGAATCAAGCATAAATCAGCTATTAATCATGCTTGCAACCAAAGTATTTTAAGATATGTTCGCCCTCTGGTTGGTACTGTAATCGGAACATCTTAGGCCTTGTAGAACAGACTAAAGGTTATTTATCTATTTGACAAGCATTCTGTACAATAAAAATAAAGTATTTTATAGTTTACCACTGCCAATCTACTGTGGCAATTTACCCAACACTTTGTATGAATGGAAACTAATGTTGGTCTAGCCTGTTATTATTTTATTGGTTTTCCTATTTATCGTACCCAAAAGTGTCTGGTATGGTAATTTCATATCAAGATCAGGGGTGAAAATAACCCTGAACTGTCCATATTTGAAATGTCTAATTAAATCAAATCAATCGGGGGGAAGGGGATTGAGTTATTTGAGCCAGAAGGACGCGGGCCAGAATCAAACCCCTCCCCAACACAGGCAGTACTTCATTTGTAAATCGGGAAGTCCCGGAACACATAGCATAGCAGTACATCAAGTCCCGGAACACATAGCGTAGCAGTACAACAAATATAACCATATCGGAATATCATTTATCAAGTCCCGGAACACATAGCGTAGCAGAGCAACAAATATAACCATATCGGAATATAATTTATCAAATAAATCCTTGTAGGCTACAACAGAACACACATATGAGAATATATATACAGTGGGGCAAAAAAGTTTTTAGTCAGCCACCAATTGTGCAAGTTCTTCCACTTAAAAAGATGAGAGAGGCCTGTAATTTTCATCATAGGTACACTTCAACTATGACAGACAAAATGAGGGAAAAAAATCCAGAAAATCACATTGTAGGATTTTTTATGAATTTATTTGCAAATTATGTTGGAAAATAATTTAAAAATAAGTATACAGCTGCACCCCGCAACAAAAGGGTGATCAAGTTAAGACCCAGCATCTGTAATGGGACTGGGCATCTGTAATGGGACTGGGCATCTGTATGGGACTGGGCATCTGAATGGGACTGGGCAGCTGTATCGGACTGGGCAGCTGAATGGGACTGGGCAGCTGTATGAGACTGGGCATCTGTATGGGACTGGGCATCTGTATGGGACTGGGCAGCTGTATCGGACTGGGCAGCTGTATGGGACTGGGCAGCTGTATCGGACTGGGCAGCTGTATGGGACTGGGCAGCTGTATCGGACTGGGCAGCTGAATGGGACTGGGCAGCTGTATGGGACTGGGCATCTGTATGGGACTGGGCATCTGTATGGGACTGGGCAGCTGTATCGGACTGGGCATCTGAATGGGACTGGGCAGCTGTATCGGACTGGGCAGCTGTATCGGACTGGGCAGCTGTATGGGACTGGGCAGCTGTAATGGGACTGGGCAGCTGTATGGGACTGGGCAGCTGTATCGGACTGGGCAGCTGAATGGGACTGGGCAGCTGTAATGGGACTGGGCAGCTGTAATGGGACTGGGCAGCTGTATGGGACTGGGCAGCTGTATCGGACTGGGCAGCTGAATGGGACTGGGCAGCTGTATGAGACTGGGCATCTGTATGGGACTGGGCATCTGTATGGGACTGGGCAGCTGTATCGGACTGGGCATCTGAATGGGACTGGGCAGCTGTATCGGACTGGGCAGCTGTATCGGACTGGGCAGCTGTATGGGACTGGGCAGCTGTAATGGGACTGGGCAGCTGTATGGGACTGGGCAGCTGTAATGGGACTGGGCAGCTGTATGGGCCAATATATGGCCATTGGGTGAACACATAAAGACATACATTATTGAAGCTTCTTGGTCATCGTAGGAAGTACTCACACAGGGTAATGCACAGGGCAATAACAGTAAAGCTTTTAAAACAGTAATAATGATCTGAGATGCCTGAGGATAAGAGCACTTCACCCCTCCGACCAACACCCTATAATACTACTTCACCTTAACAGTTTCTAACCTTGACAACATTACTGAACTTGTTTTACAACCTATTTTAACAACCTGTGTCAAAATGGTAGGAGAGATGGAGACCCGCAAACGGTGGAGAACAGAGTGGTCAAATCCAACATGGTACATATACTGGTATTGGAAATGCTCATGACAGTCGGTCGCCTATATTCACGGATTGTTATTTTGTATTAAAAAAAAAATTGTGACTTCATATGTATTCTAGCAAATACCTGAGAATGGTCAAGAACTATTTGTGAAATGATTATACCATACCAATTTGAATGTCTACATCTTAACATTTAAGTCTTACCCAGAGTGACCTCTCAAGGTAGCTAGGTAGGACAGTTATAGTCACAGTTATCGTCAGTCAAACTTTCCTCCATAAAGCTGCTATCAGTAAAGAACAGACACATGTTCATGGCTGTTCCTATACATCAGGAGATGGACCAACATCAGGAGATGGACCAACATCAGGAGATGGACCAACATCAGGAGATTGACCAACATGGACCAACATTAGGAGATGGACCAACATTAGGAGATGGACCAACATCAGGAGATGGACCAACATCAGGAGATGGACCAACATCAGGAGATGGACCAACATTAGGAGATGGACCAACATCAGGAGATTGACCAACATGGACCAACATTAGGAGATGGACCAACATTAAGAGATGGACCAACATCAGGAGATGGACCAACATCAGGAGATGGACCAACATTAGGAGATGGACCGACATCAGGAGATGGACCGACATCAGGAGATGGACCAACATCAGGAGATGGACCAACATCAGGAGATGGACCAACATCAGGAGATGGACCAACATCAGGAGATGGACCAACATTAGGAGATGGACCAACATGAGGAGATGGACCAACATTAGGAGATGGAACAACATTAGGAGATGGACCAACATCAGGAGATGGACCAACATTAGGAGATGGACCAACATTAGGAGATGGAACAACATCAGGAGATGGACCAACATCAGGAGATGGACCAACATTAGGAGATGGACCAACATCAGGAGATGGACCAACATCAGGAGATGGACCAACATGGACCAACATTAGGAGATGGACCAACATCAGGAGATGGACCAACATCAGGAGATGGACCAACATCAGGAGATTGACCAACATGGACCAACATTAGGAGATGGACCAACATTAGGAGATGGACCGACATCAGGAGATGGACCGACATCAGGAGATGGACCAACATCAGGAGATGGACCGACATCAGGAGATGGACCAACATCAGGAGATGGACCAACATCAGGAGATGGACCATCATTAGGAGATGGACCAACATCAGGAGATGGACCAACATTAGGAGATGGACCAACATCAGGAGATGGACCAACATCAGGAGATTGACCAACATGGACCAACATTAGGAGATGGACCGACATTAGGAGATGGACCGACATCAGGAGATGGACCGACATCAGGAGATGGACCGACATCAGGAGATGGACCAACATCAGGAGATGGACCAACATCAGGAGATGGACCAATATTAGGAGATGGAACAACATCAGGAGATGGACCAACATCAGGAGATGGACCAACATCAGGAGATGGACCAACATCAGGAGATGGACCAACATTAGGAGATGGACCAACATCAGGAGATGGACCAACATTAGGAGATGGACCAACATCAGGAGATGGACCAACATTAGGAGATGGAACAACATCAGGAGATGGACCAACATTAGGAGATGGACCAACATTAGGAGATGGACCAACATTAGGAGATGGACCAACATCAGGAGATGGACCAACATCAGGAGATGGACCAACATTAGGAGATGGACCAACATCAGGAGATGGACCAACATCAGGAGATGGACCAACATCAGGAGATGGACCAACATCAGGAGATAGACCAACATTAGGAGATGGACCAAGATCAGGAGATGGACCAACATGGACCAACATTAGGAGATGGACCAACATTAGGAGATGGACCAACATCAGGAGATGGACCAACATCAGGAGATGGACCAACATCAGGAGATGGACCAACATCAGGAGATGGACCAACATCAGGAGATGGACCAACATGGACCAACATTAGGAGATGGAGGACAGTACAGCCCACAGTAACAACACTATTCAACGCTCCTCCTTGCTGACGCTACCCACGCTACATCATTTCCGGTCACAACTTGCAGGCTTGTTTTCGAGTTGCTGTTCGTTTTGTTGCCAACCTATTTTGCTACCTGACAACTTTACGGTTTTCACTTTTTAATTACCGTTCATATATTTATTTATTTTTTCCTCAACTTTTTCACTCCGGACGCTTTATCTGGACACAATTCGTCAGGACCTCCAACAGCCGAAGCTAAGTAGTAACATTAACATGATGCCTTCTAATTGCAGCCGCTGTGCTCGCCTTACGGCGAGGATAGCTGTACTGCAAGCCCAGCTTCAGACGCAATCGTTAGGCAAGGGTAATTTCAGTGTAGGAAAGGATGAAACAGCGTCTGTGCCACCAGTAAGTACAGATAGTAGTATAAATCCCCTGGCACAGTCCCCGCAGCCGGACAACTTTCTCACGGTTTCTGGAAGGAAATGCTGTAGGAACGCTCAACCGGTGTCGCTCATTCAGCCGACAGAAACTTTCAACCGGTTTTCCCCATTAAGCAGCGGGTCGGTGTCAGAGGCCGAGTCTTCTCTGGTCTCTACTCCTCCCGTTACGGGGTCTGAGACGCCGAAGCTTCCCACCATTAGCTCTGACAAATTGAAAACTCTAGTCATTGGCGACTCCATTACCCGCAGTATTAGACTTAAAGCGAATCATCCAGCGATCATACACTGTTTACCCGGGGCAGGGCTACCGACGTTAAGGCTAATCTGAAGATGGTGCTGGCTAAAGCTAAAACTGGCGAGTGTAGAGAGTATAGAGATATTGTTATCCACGTCGGCACCAACGATGTTAGGATGAAACAGTCAGAGATCACCAAGCGCAACATAGCTTCTGCGTGCATATCAGCTAGAAAGATGTGTCGGCATCGAGTAATTGTCTCTGGCCCCCTCCCAGTTAGGGGGAGTGATGAGCTCTACAGCAGAGTCTCACAACTCAATCGCTGGTTGAAAACTGTTTTCTGCCCCTCCCAAAAGATAGAATTTGTAGATAATTGGCCCTCTTTCTGGGACTCACCCACAAACAGGACCAAGCCTGACCTGCTGAGGAGTGACGGACTCCATCCTAGCTGGAGGGGTGCTCTCATCTTATCTACCAACATAGACAGGGCTCTAACTCCTCTAGCTCCACAATGAAATAGGGTGCAGGCCAGGCAGCAGGCTATTAGCCAGCCTGCCAGCATAGTGGAGTCTGCCACTAGCATAGTCAGTGTAGTCAGCTCAGCTATCACCATTGAGACCGTGTCTGTGCCTCGACCTAGGTTGGGCAAAACTAAACATGGCGGTGTTCGCCTTAGCAATCTCACTAGGATAAAGACCACCTCCATTCCTGTCATTACTGAAAGAGATCATGATACCTCACATCTCAAAATGGGGCTACTTAATGTTAGATCCCTTACTTCAAAGGCAATTATAGTCAATGAACTAATCACTGATCATAATCTTGATGTGATTGGCCTGACTGAAACATGGCTTAAGCATGATGAATTTACTGTGTTAAATGAGGCCTCACCTCCTGGCTACACTAGTGACCATATCCCCCGTGCATCCCGCAAAGGCGGAGGTGTTGCTAACATTTACGATAGCAAATTTCAATTTACAAAAAAAAAATGACGTTTTCGTCTTTTGAGCTTCTAGTCATGAAATCTATGCAGCCTACTCAATCACTTTTTATAGCTACTGTTTACAGGCCTCCTGGGCCATATACAGCGTTTCTCACTGAGTTCCCTGAATTCCTATCGGACCTTGTAGTCATTGCAGATAATATTCTAATCTTTGGTGACTTTAATATTCACATGGAAAAGTCCACAGACCCACTCCAAAAGGCTTTCGGAGCCATCATCGACTCAGTGGGTTTTGTCCAACATGTCTCTGGACCCACTCACTGTCACAGTCATACGCTGGACCTAGTTTTGTCCCATGGAATAAATGTTGTGGATCTTAATGTTTTTCCTCATAATCCTGGACTATCGGACCACCATTTTATTACGTTTGCAATTGCAACAAATAATCTGCTCAGACCCCAACCAAGGAACATCAAAAGTCGTGCTATAAATTCACAGACAACACAAAGATTCCTTGATGCCCTTCCAGACTCCCTCTGCCTACCCAAGGACGCCAGAGGACAAAAATCCGTTAACCACCTAACTGAGGATCTCAATTTAACCTTGCGCAATACCCTAGATGCAGTTGCACCCCTAAAAACTAAAAAAATGTCTCATAAGAAACTAGCTCCCTGGTACACAGAAAATACCCAAGCTCTGAAGCAAGCTTCCAGAAAATTGGAACGGAAATGGCGCCACACCAAACTGGAAGTCTTCCGACTAGCTTGGAAGGACGGTACCGTGCAGTACCGAAGAGCCCTTACTGCTGCTCGATCATCCTATTTTTCTAACTTAATTGAGGAAAATAAGAACAATCCGAAATTCCTTTTTGATACTGTCGCAAAGCTAACTAAAAAGCAGCATTCCCCAAGAGAGGATGACTTTCACTTTAGCAGTGATAAATTCATGAACTTCTTTGAGGAAAAGATTATGATTATTAGAAAGCAAATTACGGACTCCTCTTTAAACATTTACATTTAAAGCTGCGTATTCCTCCAAACCTCAGTTGTCCTGAGTCTGCACAACTCTGTCAGGACCTAGGATCAAGAGAGACGCTCAAGTCTTTTAGTACTATATCTCTTGACACAATGATGAAAATAATCATGGCCTCTAAACCTTCAAGCTGCATACTGGACCCTATTCCAACTAAACTACTGAAAGAGCTGCTTCCTGTGCTTGGCCCTCCTATGTTGAACATAATAAACGGCTCTCTATCCACTGGATGTGTACCAAACTCACTAAAAGTGGCAGTAATAAAGCCTCTCTTGAAAAAGCCAAACCTTGACCCAGAAAATATAAAAAACTATCGGCCTATATCGAATCTTCCATTCCTCTCAAACATTTTAGAGAAGGCTGTTGCGCAGCAACTCACTGCCTTCCTGAAGACAAACAATGTATACGAAATGCTTCAGTCTGGTTTTAGACCCCATCATAGCACTGAGACGGCACTTGTGAAGGTGGTAAATGACATTTTAATGGCATCGGACCGAGGCTCTGCATCTGTCCTCGTGCTCCTAGACCTTAGTGCTGCTTTTGATACCATCGATCACCACATTCTTTTGGAGAGATTGGAAACCCAAATTGGTCTACACGGACATGTTATGGCCTGGTTTAGATCTTATCTGTCGGAAGATATCAGTTTGTCTCTGTGAATGGTTTGTCCTCTGACAAATCAACTGTAAATTTCGGTGTTCCTCAAGGTTCTGTTTTAGGACCACTATTGTTTTCACTATATATTTTACCTCTTGGGGATGTTATTCGAAAACATAATGTAAACTTTCACTGTACACAGCTGTACATTTCAATGAAACATGGTGAAGACCCAAAATTGCCCTCGCTAGAAGCATGTGTTTCAGACATAAGGAAGTGGATGGCTGCAAACTTTCTACTATTAACCTCTTCAGTCGACCCTCTACTTTTTTGAACATTTTGTTAAAAATCGCGCAACATTTCAGCGCCCTGCTACTCATGCCAGGAATATAGTACGTTCATATGGTTAGAATGTGTGGATAGGAAACCCTCGGACGTTTTTAAAACTGGTTAAATCACGACTGTGGCTATTACATAACGTGCGTTACATCGGAAAGCGCAGGAAAACCTGATCACAGAAAATGGAAATAAATATCCTTGCGCCACTTCCAGCAATTGTTAACAGTGAGCCGAATTAGATAAGACCGAGCATTCAACTCCCACAGCATCCCCGTGTTGTCGAGAGTCTTGTGAATTTAATCATCTTTGATTCTTGGTTGAACCGAAAGAGGGGCACCGCTTACCTCCGGTCTCCGCCCAGATCATTCCGGAAGAGCTCTCTCCTGAAATTTTTTCCAAGACGACAGCTAATGATATTTACATCGCCTACGGATGATTTTTATCGCTTATTAACGTTTACTAATACCTAAAGTAGCATTACAAACGTATTTCGAAGTGTTTTGTGAAAGTTTATCGTCTACATTTTGAATTTAAAAAAATTACGTTACGTTGTGAAATCGCTGTTTTTTTCGTTTATCACATAGTCTACATATAACGATATCTTGGCTTTATATGGCCCGATTTAATCGAAATAAAGACCCAATAGTGTTTATGGGACATCTAGGAGTGCCAACAAAGAAGATGGTGAAAGGTAATGACTGTTTTCTATTTTATTGTGCGGTTTGTGTAACGCCGAAATGCTAATTATTTTGTTTACGTCCCCTGCTGTGCTTTTCTGTTGTAGTGTATTGGTGCATGCTATCAGATAATAGCTTCTCATGCTGTCGCCGAAAAGCATTTTAAAAATCGGACTTGTTGCCTGGATTCACAACGAGTGTAGCTTTAATTTGATACCCTGCATGTGTATTTTAATGAACTTTTGAGTTTTAACTAATACTATTAGCATTTAGCGTAGCGCATTTGCATTTCCAGAGCTCTAGTTGGGACGCAAGCGTCCCAAGTAGAGGCAACAGGTTAAACTCGGACAAAACAGAGATGCTTGTTCTAGGTCCCAAGAAACAAAGAGATCTTCTGTTGAATCTGACAATTAATCTTAATGGTTGTACAGTCGTCTCAAATAAAACTGTGAAGGACCTCGGCGTTACTCTGGACCCTGATCTCTCTTTTGAAGAACATATCAAGACCATTTCGAGGACAGCTTTTTTCCATCTACGTAACATTGCAAAAATCAGAAACTTTCTGTCCAAAAATGATGCAGAAAAATTAATCCATGCTTTTGTCACTTCTAGGTTAGACTACTGCAATGCTCTATTTTCCGGCTACCCGGATAAAGCACTAAATAAACTTCAGTTAGTGCTAAATACGGCTGCTAAAATCCTGACTAGAACCAAAAAATTTGATCATATTACTCCAGTGCTAGCCTCTCTACACTGGCTTCCTGCCGTCCTTGGCCAGCTCTCCCGCTATCTCTCTCAGAATGACCTTCTTGATCCAAATCAGTCAGGTTTCAAGACTAGTCATTCAACTGAGACTGCTCTTCTCTGTATCACGGAGGCGCTCCGCACTGCTAAAGCTAACTCTCTCTCCTCTGCTCTCATCCTTCTAGACCTATCGGCTGCCTTCGATACTGTGAACCATCAGATCCTCCTCTCCACCCTCTCCGAGTTGGGCATCTCCGGCGCGTCCCACGCTTGGATTGCGTCCTACCTGACAGGTCGCTCCTACCAGGTGGCGTGGCGAGAATCCGTCTCCACACCACGTGCTCTCACCACTGGTGTCCCCCAGGGCTCTGTTCTAGGCCCTCTCCTATTCTCGCTATACACCAAGTCACTTGGCTCTGTCATAACCTCACATGGTCTCTCCTATCATTGCTATGCAGACGACACACAATTAATCTTCTCCTTTCCCCCTTCTGATGACCAGGTGGCGAATCGCATCTCTGCATGTCTGGCAGACATATCCGTGTGGATGACGGATCACCACCTCAAGCTGAACCTCGGCAAGACGGAGCTGCTCTTCCTCCCGGGAAGGACTGCCCGTTCCATGATCTCGCCATCACGGTTGACAACTCCATTGTGTCCTCCTCCCAGAGCGCTAAGAACCTTGGCGTGATCCTGGACAACACCCTGTCGTTCTCAACTAACATCAAGGCGGTGGCCCGTTCCTGTAGGTTCATGCTCTACAACATCCGCAGAGTACGACCCTGCCTCACACAGGAAGCGGCGCAGGTCCTAATCCAGGCACTTGTCATCTCCCGTCTGGATTACTGCAACTCGCTGTTGGCTGGGCTCCCTGCCTGTGCCATTAAACCCCTACAACTCATCCAGAACGCCGCAGCCCGTCTGGTGTTCAACCTTCCCAAGTTCTCTCACGTCACCCCGCTCCTCCGCTCCCTCCACTGGCTTCCAGTTGAAGCTCGCATCCGCTACAAGACCATGGTGCTTGCCTACGGAGCTGTGAGGGGAACGGCACCTCAGTACCTCCAGGCTCTGATCAGGCCCTACACCCAAACAAGGGCACTGCGTTCATCCACCTCTGGCCTGCTCGCCTCCCTACCACTGAGGAAGTACAGTTCCCGCTCAGCCCAGTCAAAACTGTTCGCTGCTCTGGCCCCCCAATGGTGGAACAAACTCCCTCACGACGCCAGGACAGCGGAGTCAATCACCACCTTCCGGAGACACCTGAAACCCCACCTCTTTAAGGAATACCTAGGATAGGATAAAGTAATCCCTCTCACCCCCCCTCCCCCTGAAAAGATTTAGATGCACTACTGTTCCACTGGAGGTCATAAGGTGAATGCACCAATTTGTAAGTCGCTCTGGATAAGAGCGTCTGCTAAATGACTTAAATGTAATGTAAATGTCAAAGCAAGGGCTGATTTCAAGGTTTTACTGCTAACCTAGCATTACATGGGCTTGCTCCTACCTATCTCTCTGATTTGGTCCTGCCGTACATACCTACACGTACGCTACGGTCACAAGACGCAGGCCTCCTAATTGTCCCTAGAATTTCTAAGCAAACAGCTGGAGGCAGGGCTTTCTCCTATAGAGCTCCATTTTTATGGAACGGTCTGCCTACCCATGTCAGAGACGCAAACTCGGTCTCAACCTTTAAGTCTTTACTGAAGACTCATCTCTTCAGTGGGTCATATGATTGAGTGTAGTCTGGCCCAGGAGTGGGAAGGTGAACGGAAAGGCTCTGGAGCAACGAACCGCCCTTGCTGTCTCTGCCTGGCCGGTTCCCCTCTTTCCACTGGGATTCTCTGCCTCTAACCTGTTACGGGGGCTGAGTCACTGGCTTACTGGGGCTCTCTCATGCCGTCCCTGGGGGGGGTGCGTCACCTGGGTGGGTTGATTCACTGTTGTGGTCAGCCTGTCTAGGTTGGCGCGCCCCCCTTGGGTTGTGCCGTGGCGGAGATCTTTGTGGGCTATACTCGGCCTTGTTTCAGGATGGTAAGTTGGTGGTTGAAGATATCCCTCTAGTGGTGTGGGGGCTGTGCTTTGGCAAAGTGGGTGGGGTTATATCCTTCCTGTTTGGCCCTGTCCGGGGGTGTCCTCGGATGGGGCCACAGTGTCTCCTGACCCCTCCTGTCTCAGCCTCCAGTATTTATGCTGCAGTAGTTTATGTGTCGGGGGGGGCTAGGGTCAGTTTGTTATATCTGGAGTACTTCTCCTGTCCTATTCGGTGTCCTGTGTGAATCTAAGTGTGCGTTCTCTAATTCTCTCCTTCTCTCTTTCTTTCTCTCTCTCGGAGGACCTGAGCCCTAGGACCATGCCCCAGGACTACCTGACATGATGACTCCTTGCTGTCCCCAGTCCACCTGACTGTGCTGCTGCTCCAGTTTCAACTGTTCTGCCCTACTATTATTCGACCATGCTGGTCATTTATGAACATTTGAACATCTTGGTCATGTTCTGTTATAATCTCTACCCGGCACAGCCAGAAGAGGACTGGCCACCCCACATAGCCTGGTTCCTCTCTAGGTTTCTTCCTAGGTTTTGGCCTTTCTAGGGAGTTTTTCCTAGCCACCGTGCTTTTACACCTGCATTGTTTGCTGTTTGGGGTTTTAGGCTGGGTTTCTGTACAGCACTTTGAGATATCAGCTGATGTACAAAGGGCTATATAAATCAATTTGATTTGATTTGATTTATTCACCACTGAGTGAATCATACACTAATGTTCCTGTAGTGCTCGTTAGCGACCTGACGCAAATGTACCCAATGCATTTTTGTTTTTTATGTCATTAACAGTGACAGCTAGTACTACACTAGCAGTAGTGTACTATATACGGAATAGGGTTCTATTTTTGGACTCACACCAAGTCGTTGATGAGTTAAGGCTCCCATTTCTCTAGGGCCATGAGAGTTGTAGGCGATAACAGCATTGTAATATCAGCTGTATACCATCTTTTAGTATACAGAGTATCTCTATCAGTAGAGATACTCTCAATGATCGGCTATGAAAAGCCAACTGACATTTACGCCTGAGGTGCTGACCTGTTGTACCCTGACTATTATTATTTGACCCTGCTGGTCATCTATGAACATTTTAACATCTTGGCCATGTTGTGTTATAATCTCCACCCGGCACAGCCAGAAGAGGACTGGCCACCCCACATAGCCTGGTTCCTCTCTAGGTTTCTTCCTAGGTTTTGGCCTTTCTAGGGAGTTTTTCCTAGCCACCGTGCTTCTACACCTGCATTGCTTGCTGTTTGTGGTTTTTAGGCTGGGTTTCTGAACAGCACTTTGAGATATCAGCTGATGTTAGAAGGACTTTATAAATACATTTTATTTGAATTAGATTTTATTTGATTATAATCTAGATATTTTATTACCCATGAAAACCTCGCACTGATCACTTCTATTGCGTTAGCTTAAACTGCAGTGACTCAGATGACAGGCGATTGGTTAAAATAAATGGATACTAAGATGATAGATGGAGCTGTACTGATAGAATTGCAGCCTTTGATGTTATTGATCACACATGGTTAGTTATTTATCGAATAGAACCCAGGGAGTGTTCTTCAGTAGAAGCTTCTCTAACATCAGATATGTACAGTACGGTGTCACTCAGGGCAGTTTGTTTTTGGGCCATTACTCTTCTCTGTTTTTACAAATGATTTGTCACTTGTCTTACAAGAAGCTAAAATGACTACGTACACTGCTGATGAAACACTCTACACATCAGCACCGACAGCCGGAGAGCTCACTGAGACTCTTAGCAAGGAGTTACAGCCAGTGTCAGAATGGGGAATTAAACACTCTACACATCAACACCGACAGCCGGAGAGCTCACTGAGACTCTTAGCAAGGAGTTACAGCCAGTGTCAGAATGGGGAATTAAACACTCTACACATCAACACCGACAGCCGGAGAGCTCACTGAGACTCTTAGCAAGGAGTTACAGCCAGTGTCAGAATGGGGAATTAAACACTCTACACATCAGCACCGACAGCCGGAGAGCTCACTGAGACTCTTAGCAAGGAGTTACCGGAGAGCTCACTGAGACTCTTAGCAAGGAGTTACAGTCAGTGTCAGAATGGGGAATTAAACACTCTACACATCAACACCGACAGCCGGAGAGCTCACTGAGACTCTTAGCAAGGACTTACAGCCAGTGTCAGAATGGGGAATTAAACACTCTACACATCAACACCGACAGCCGGAGAGCTCACTGAGACTCTTAGCAAGGAGTTACAGCCAGTGTCAGAATGGGGAATTAACAATAAACTGGTCTTAAATATATCTAAAAACCAAAATAATTGTATTTGGTTTAAAGCGTTCTCCTCAACGGAAGTTGTGCATAATGGGTGTGACCATTGAACAAGTTGAAGAAACGGAACTCCTAGGAGTAACATTGGATAGTCAGTTATCAAGGTCAAGTCCTATTGACAAAGTTGTTATGAAGATGGGGGAGAGGTATGTCCATTATTAAAATATATTCTGTGTTTTTGAAATAAAGATCAACAGTACTAGTTGTTCAGACTCTAGTCTTGTCCCATATTGATTACGGTGTTTTTTCTCTAATATAAACTGACTGTGGTCGATACATGTCTCTCTAATATAAACTGACTGTGGTCGATACATGTCTCTCTAATATAAACTGACTGTGGTCGATACATGTTGTCTCTCTAATATAAACTGACTGTGGTCGATACATGTCTCTCTAATATAAACTGACTGTGGTCGATACATGTTGTCTCTCTAAAATAAACTGACTGTGGTCGATACATGTTGTCTCTCTAATATAAACTGACTGTGGTCGATACATGTTGTCTATAAACTGACTGTGGTCGATACATGTTGTCTCTCTAAAATAAACTGACTGTGGTCGATACATGTTGTCTCTCTAATATAAACTGACTGTGGTCGATACATGTTGTCTCTCTAATATAAACTGACTGTGGTCGATACATGTTGTCTCTCTAAAATAAACTGACTGTGGTCGATACATGTTGTCTCTCTAATATAAACTGACTGTGGTCGATACATGTCTCTCTAATATAAACTGACTGTGGTCGATACATGTCTCTCTAATATAAACTGACTGTGGTCGATACATGTTGTCTCTCTAATATAAACTGACTGTGGTCGATACATGTTGTCTCTCTAATATAAACTGACTGTGGTCGATACATGTTGTCTCTTTAATATAAACTGACTGTGGTCGATACATGCTGTCTCTCTAATATAAACTGACTGTGGTCGATACATGTTGTCTCTCTAATATAAACTGACTGTGGTCAATACATGTTGTCTCTCTAATATAAACTGACTGTGGTCGATACATGTTGTCTCTCTAATATAAACTGACTGTGGTCGATACATGTTGTCTCTCTAATATAAACTGACTGTGGTCGATACATGTTTCTTTAATATAAACTGACTGTGGTCGATACATGTTGTCTCTCTAATATAAACTGACTGTGGTCGATACATGTTGTCTCTCTAATATAAACTGACTGTGGTCGATACATGTTGTCTGACTCTAATATAAAACTGACTGTGGTCGATACATGTCTCTCTAATATAAACTGACTGTGGTCGATACATGTTGTCTCTCTAATATAAACTGACTGTGGTCGATACATGTTGTCTCTCTAATATAAACTGACTGTGGTCGATACATGTTGTCTCTCTAATATAAACTGACTGTGGTCGATACATGTCTCTCTAATATAAACTGACTGTGGTCGATACATGTTGTCTCTCTAATATAAACTGACTGTGGTCGATACATGTTGTCTCTCTAATATAAACTGACTGTGGTCGATACATGTCTCTCTAATATAAACTGACTGTGGTCGATACATGTCTCTCTAATATAAACTGACTGTGGTCGATACATGTCTCTCTAATATAAACTGACTGTGGTCGATACATGTTGTCTCTCTAATATAAACTGACTGTGGTCGATACATGTTGTCTCTCTAATATAAACTGACTGTGGTCGATACATGTTGTCTCTCTAATATAAACTGACTGTGGTCGATACATGTCTCTCTAATATAAACTGACTGTGGTCGATACATGTTGTCTCTCTAATATAAACTGACTGTGGTCGATACATGTTGTCTCTCTAATATAAACTGACTGTGGTCGATACATGTCTCTCTAATATAAACTGACTGTGGTCGATACATGTTGTCTCTCTAATATAAACTGACTGTGGTCGATACATGTCTCTCTAATATAAACTGACTGTGGTCGATACATGTTGTCTCTCTAATATAAACTGACTGTGGTCGATACATGTCTCTCTAATATAAACTGACTCTCTCTCTAATATAAACTGACTGTGGTCGATACATGTTGTCTCTCTAATATAAACTGACTGTGGTCGATACATGTTGTCTCTCTAATATAAACTGACTGTGGTCGATACATGTTGTCTCTCTAATATAAACTGACTGTGGTCGATACATGTTGTCTCTCTAATATAAACTGACTGTGGTCATCTCTCTAATATAAACTGACTGTGGTCGATACATGTTGTCTCTCTAATATAAACTGACTGTGGTCGATACATGTTGTCTCTCTAATATAAACTGACTGTGGTCGATACATGTCTCTCTAATATAAACTGACTGTGGTCGATACATGTTGTCTCTCTAATATAAACTGACTGTGGTCGATACATGTTGTCTCTCTAATATAAACTGACTGTGGTCGATACATGTTGTCTCTCTAATATAAACTGACTGTGGTCGATACATGTTGTTTCTCTAATATAAACTGACTGTGGTCGATACATGTTGTCTCTCTAATATAAACTGACTGTGGTGATACATGTCTCTAATATAAACTGACTGTGGTCGATACATGTCTCTCTAATATAAACTGACTGTGGTCGATACATGTTGTCTCTCTAATATAAACTGACTGTGGTCGATACATGTTTCTCTCTAATATAAACTGACTGTGGTCGATACATGTTGTCTCTCTAATATAAACTGACTGTGGTCGATACATGTTGTCTCTCTAATATAAACTGACTGTGGTCGATAATATAAACACTGTTGTCTCTCTAATATAAACTGACTGTGGTCGATACATGTCTCTCTAATATAAACTGACTGTGGTCGATACATGTTGTCTCTCTAATATAAACTGACTGTGGTCGATACATGTTGTCTCTCTAATATAAACTGACTGTGTCTCTCTAATATAAACTGACTGTGGTCGACATGTTGTCTCTCTAATATAAACACTGTTGTCTCTCTAATATAAACTGACTGTGGTCGATACATGTTGTCTCTCTAATATAAACTGACTGTGGTCGATACAATATAAACTGACTTGTCTCTCTAATATAAACTGACTGTGGTACATGTTGTCTCTCTAATATAAACTGACTGTGGTCGATACATGTTGTCTCTCTAATATAAACTGACTGTGGTCGATACATGTCTCTCTAATATAAACTGACTGTGGTCGATACATGTTGTCTCTCTAATATAAACTGACTGTGGTCGATACATGTTGTCTCTCTAATATAAACTGACTGTGGTCGATACATGTTGTCTCTCTAATATAAACTGACTGTGGTCGATACATGTCTCTCTAATATAAACTGACTGTGGTCGATACATGTTGTCTCTCTAATATAAACTGACTGTGGTCGATACATGTTGTCTCTCTAATATAAACTGACTGTGGTCGATACATGTTGTCTCTCTAATATAAACTGACTGTGGTCGATACATGTCTCTCTAATATAAACTGACTGTGGTCGATAACATGTTGTCTCTCTAATATAAACTGACTGTGGTCGATACATGTTGTCTCTCTAATATAAACTGACTGTGGTCGATACATGTCTCTCTAATATAAACTGACTGTGGTCATGTCTCTCTAATATAAACTGACTGTGGTCGTACATCTCTAATATAAACTGACTGTGGTCGATACATGTCTCTCTAATATAAACTGACTGTGGTCGATACATGTTGTCTCTCTAATATAAACTGACTGTGGTCGATACATGTTGTCTCTCTAATATAAACTGACTGTGGTCGATACATGTTGTCTCTCTAATATAAACTGACTGTGGTCGATACATGTTGTCTCTCTAATATAAACTGACTGTGGTCGATACATGTTGTCTCTCTAATATAAACTGACTGTGGTCGATACATGTCTCTCTAATATAAACTGACTGTGGTCGATACATGTTGTCTCTCTAATATAAACTGACTGTGGTCGATACATGTTGTCTCTCTAATATAAACTGACTGTGGTCGATACTGACTGTTGATACATCTCTCTAATATAAACTGACTGTGGTCGATACATGTTGTCTCTCTAATATAAACTGACTGTGGTCGATACATGTTGTCTCTCTAATATAAACTGACTGTGGTCGATACATGTCTCTCTAATATAAACTGACTGTGGTCGATACATGTCTCTCTAATATAAACTGACTGACTGTCTCTAATATAAACTGACTGTGGTCGATACATGTTGTCTCTCTAATATAAACTGACTGTGGTCGATACATGTTGTCTCTCTAATATAAACTGACTGTGGTCGATACATGTTGTCTCTCTAATATAAACTGACTGTGGTCGATACATGTCTCTCTAATATAAACTGACTGTGGTCGATACATGTTGTCTCTCTAATATAAACTGACTGTGGTCATGTTGTCTCTCTAATATAAACTGACTGTGGTCGATACATGTTGTCTCTTTAATATAAACTGACTGTGGTCGATACATGTTGTCTCTCTAATATAAACTGACTGTGGTCGATACATGTCTCTCTAATATAAACTGACTGTGGTCGATACATGTTGTCTCTCTAATATAAACTGACTGTGGTCGATACATGTTGTCTCTCTAATATAAACTGACTGTGGTCGATACATGTTGTCTCTCTAATATAAACTGACTGTGGTCGATACATGTTGTCTCTCTAATATAAACTGACTGTGGTCGATACATGTTGTCTCTCTAATATAAACTGACTGTGGTCGATACATGTCTCTCTAATATAAACTGACTGTGGTCGATACATGTTGTCTCTCTAATATAAACTGACTGTGGTCGATACATGTTGTCTCTCTAATATAAACTGACTGTGACTGTCGATACATGTCTCTCTAATATAAACTGACTGTGGTCGATACATGTTGTCTCTCTAATATAAACTGACTGTGGTCGATACATATAAACTGACTGTCTCTCTAATATAAACTGACTGTGGTCGATACATGTCTCTCTAATATAAACTGACTGTGGTCGATACATGTTGTCTCTCTAATATAAACTGACTGTGGTCGATACATGTTGTCTCTCTAATATAAACTGACTGTGGTCGATACATGTTGTCTCTCTAATATAAACTGACTGTGGTCGATACATGTCTCTCTAATATAAACTGACTGTGGTCGATACATGTTGTCTCTCTAATATAAACTGACTGTGGTCGATACATGTTGTCTCTCTAATATAAACTGACTGTGGTCGATACATGTTGTCTCTCTAATATAAACTGACTGTGGTCGATACATGTTTCTCTAATATAAACTGACTGTGGTCGATACATGTCTCTCTAATATAAACTGACTGTGGTCGATACATGTTTCTCTAATATAAACTGACTGTGGTCGATACATGTTTCTCTAATATAAACTGACTGTGGTCGATACATGTTGTTTCTCTAATATAAACTGACTGTGGTCGTCTCTCTAATATAAACTGACTGTGGTCTACATCTCTCTAATATAAACTGACTACATGGTCTCTAATATAAACTGACTGTGGTGTGTTGTCTCTCTAATATAAACTGACTGTGGTCTCTAATATAAACTGTTGTCTCTCTAATATAAACTGACTGTGGTCGATACATGTCTCTCTAATATAAACTGACTGTGGTCGATACATGTTGTCTCTCTAATATAAACTGACATGTGGTCTCTCTAATATAAACTGACTGTGGTCGATACATGTTGTCTCTCTAATATAAACTGACTGTGGTCGATACATGTTGTCTCTAATATAAACTGACTGTGGTCGATACATGTCTCTCTAATATAAACTGACTGTGGTACATGTTGTCTCTCTAATATAAACTGATGTGGTGTCTCTCTAATATAAACTGACTGTGGTCGATACATGTCTCTCTAATATAAACTGACTGTGGTCTCTCTCTCTAATATAAACTGACTGTGGTCGATACATGTTGTCTCTCTAATATAAACTGACTGTGGTCGATACATGTTGTCTCTCTAATATAAACTGACTGTGGTCGATACATGTTGTCTCTCTAATATAAACTGACTGTGGTCGATACATGTCTCTCTAATATAAACTGACTGTGGTCGATACATGTTGTCTCTCTAATATAAACTGACTGTGGTCGATACATGTCTCTCTAATATAAACTGACTGTGGTCGACTACATGTTGTCTCTCTAATATAAACTGACTGTGGTCGAATATAAACACTGTGTTGTCTCTCTAATATAAACTGACTGTGGTCGATACATGTTGTCTCTCTAATATAAACTGACTGTGGTCGATACATGTTGTCTCTCTAATATAAACTGACTGTGGTCGATACATGTTGTCTCTCTAATATAAACTGACTGTTCGTCTGTTGTCTCTAATATAAACTGACTGTGGTCGATACATGTCTCTCTAATATAAACTGACTGTGGTCGATACATGTTGTCTCTCTAATATAAACTGACTGTGGTCGATACATGTTGTCTCTCTAATATAAACTGACTGTGGTCGATACATGTTGTCTCTCTAATATAAACTGACTGTGGTCGATACATGTTGTCTCTCTAATATAAACTGACTGTGGTATAAATGTTGTCTCTCTAATATAAACTGACTGTGGTCGATACATGTTGTCTCTCTAATATAAACTGACTGTGGTCGATACATGTCTCTCTAATATAAACTGACTGTGGTCGATACATGTTGTCTCTCTATATAAACACTGTCTCATGTTCTCTAATATAAACTGACTGTGGTCGATACATGTTGTCTCTCTAATATAAACTGACTGTGGTCGATACATGTTGTCTCTCTAATATAAACTGACTGTGGTCGATACATGTTGTCTCTCTAATATAAACTGACATACATGTCTCTCTAATATAAACTGACTGTGGTCGATACATGTCTCTCTAATATAAACTGACTGTGGTCGATACATGTTGTCTCTCTAATATAAACTGACTGTGGTCATGAATATAAACTGACATCGATACATGTTGTCTCTCTAATATAAACTGACTGTGTGACTGTGGTCGATACATGTTGTCTCTCTAATATAAACTGACTGTGGTCGATGTCTCTCTAATATAAACTGACTGTGGTCGATACATGTTGTCTCTCTAATATAAACTGACTGTGGTCGATACATGTTGTCTCTCTAATATAAACTGACTGTGGTCGATACATGTTGTCTCTCTAATATAAACTGACTGTGGTCGATACATGTTGTCTCTCTAATATAAACTGACTGTGGTCGATACATGTTGTCTCTCTAATATAAACTGACTGTGGTCGATACATGTTGTCTCTCTAATATAAACTGACTGTGGTCGATACATGTCTCTCTAATATAAACTGACTGTGGTCGATACATGTTGTCTCTCTAATATAAACTGACTGTGGTCGATACATGTTGTCTCTCTAATATAAACTGACTGTGGTCGATACATGTCTCTCTAATATAAACTGACTGTGGTCTGTTGTCTCTCTAATATAAACTGACTGTGGTCGATACATGTTGTCTCTCTAATATAAACTGACTGTGGTCGATACATGTTGTCTCTCTAATATAAACTGACTGTGGTCGATACATGTTGTCTCTCTAATATAAACTAATATAAAAACTGACTGTGGTCGATACATGTTGTCTCTCTAATATAAACTGACTGTGGTCGATACATGTCTCTCTAATATAAACTGACTGTGGTCGATACATGTTGTCTCTCTAATATAAACTGACTGTGGTCGATACATGTTTCTTTAATATAAACTGACTGTGGTCGATACATGTTGTCTCTCTAATATAAACTGACTGTGGTCGATGTTGTCTCTCTAATATAAACTGACTGTTGTCTCTCTAATATAAACTGACTGTGGTCGATACATGTTGTCTCTCTAATATAAACTGACTGTGGTCGATACATGTCTCTCTAATATAAACTGACTGTGGTCGATACATGTTGTCTCTCTAATATAAACTGACTGTGGTCGATACATGTTGTCTCTCTAATATAAACTGACTGTGGTCGATACATGTTGTCTCTCTAATATAAACTGACTGTGGTCGATACATGTCTCTCTAATATAAACTGACTGTGGTCGATATAAACTGACTGTTGTCTCTCTAATATAAACTGACTGTGGTCGATACATGTTGTCTCTCTAATATAAACTGACTGTGGTCGATACATGTTGTCTCTCTAATATAAACTGACTGTGGTCGATACATGTTGTCTCTCTAATATAAACTGACTGTGGTCGAATATAAACTGACTGTTGTCTCTCTAATATAAACTGACTGTGGTCGATACATGTTTCTCTAATATAAACTGACTGTGGTCGATACATGTCTCTCTAATATAAACTGACTGTGGTCGATACATGTTTCTCTAATATAAACTGACTGTGGTCGATACATGTTTCTCTAATATAAACTGACTGTGGTCGATACATGTTGTTTCTCTAATATAAACTGACTGTGGTCGATACATGTCTCTCTAATATAAACTGTGTGGTCTCTGTAATATAAACTGACTGTGGTCGATACATGTTGTCTCTCTAATATAAACTGACTGTGGTCGATACATGTTGTCTCTCTAATATAAACTGACTGTGGTCGATACATGTTGTCTCTCTAATATAAACTGACTGTGGTCGATACATGTCTCTCTAATATAAACTGACTGTGGTCGATACATGTTGTCTCTCTAATATAAACTGACTGTGGTCGATACATGTTGTCTCTCTAATATAAACTGACTGTGGTCGATACATGTTGTCTCTCTAATATAAACTGACTGTGGTCGATACATGTTGTCTCTCTAATATAAACTGACTGTGGTCGATACATGTTGTCTCTAATATAAACTGACTGTGGTCGATACATGTTGTCTCTCTAATATAAACTGACTGTGGTCGATACATGTTGTCTCTCTAATATAAACTGACTGTGGTCGATACATGTTGTCTCTCTAATATAAACTGACTGTGGTCGATACATGTTGTCTCTCTAATATAAACTGATACATGTTGTCTCTCTAATATAAACTGACTGTGGTCGATACATGTTGTTTCTCTAATATAAACTGACTGTGGTCGATAATATAAACTGACATGTTGTTTCTCTCTAATATAAACTGACTGTGGTCGATACATGTTGTCTCTAATATAAACTGACTGTGGTCGATACATGTCTCTCTAATATAAACTGACTGTGGTCGATACATGTTGTTTCTCTAATATAAACTGACTGTGGTCGATACATGTTGTTTCTCTAATATAAACTGACTGTGGTCGATACATGTTGTCTCTCTAATATAAACTGACTGTGGTCGATACATGTCTCTCTAATATAAACTGACTGTGGTCGATACATGTTGTCTCTCTAATATAAACTGACTGTGGTCGATACATGTTGTCTCTCTAATATAAACTGACTGTGGTCGATACATGTTGTCTCTCTAATATAAACTGACTGTGGTCGATACATGTCTCTCTAATATAAACTGACTGTGGTCGATACATGTTTCTCTAATATAAACTGACTGTGGTCGATACATGTTGTCTCTCTAATATAAACTGACTGTGGTCGATACATGTCTCTCTAATATAAACTGACTGTGGTCGATACATGTTGTTTCTCTAATATAAACTGACTGTGGTCGATACATGTTGTCTCTCTAATATAAACTGACTGTGGTCTATACATGTTGTCTCTCTAATATAAACTGACTGTGGTCGATACATGTTGTCTCTCTAATATAAACTGACTGTGGTCGATACATGTTGTCTCTCTAATATAAACTGACTGTGGTCGATACATGTTGTCTCTCTAATATAAACTGACTGTGGTCGATACATGTTTCTCTAATATAAACTGACTGTGGTCGATACATGTTGTCTCTCTAATATAAACTGACTGTGGTCGATACATGTTGTCTCTCTAATATAAACTGACTGTGGTCGATACATGTTTCTCTAATATAAACTGACTGTGGTCGATACATGTCTCTCTAATATAAACTGACTGTGGTCGATACATGTTTCTCTAATATAAACTGACTGTGGTCGATACATGTTTCTCTAATATAAACTGACTGTGGTCGATACATGTTGTTTCTCTAATATAAACTGACTGTGGTCGATACATGTTGTCTCTCTAATATAAACTGACTGTGGTCGATACATGTTGTCTCTAATATAAACTGACTGTGGTCGATACATGTTGTCTCTCTAATATAAACTGACTGTGGTCGATACATGTCTCTCTAATATAAACTGACTGTGGTCGATACATGTTGTCTCTCTAATATAAACTGACTGTGGTCGATACATGTTGTCTCTCTAATATAAACTGACTGTGGTCGATACATGTTGTCTCTCTAATATAAACTGACTGTGGTCGATACATGTTGTCTCTCTAATATAAACTGACTGTGGTCGATACATGTTGTCTCTCTAATATAAACTGACTGTGGTCGATACATGTTGTCTCTCTAATATAAACTGACTGTGGTCGATACATGTTGTCTCTCTAATATAAACTGACTGTGGTCGATACATGTTGTCTCTCTAATATAAACTGACTGTGGTCGATACATTTTGTCTCTCTAATATAAACTGACTGTGGTCGATACATGTTGTTTCTCTAATATAAACTGACTGTGGTCGATACATGTTGTTTCTCTAATATAAACTGACTGTGGTCGATACATGTTGTCTCTAATATAAACTGACTGTGGTCGATACATGTCTCTCTAATATAAACTGACTGTGGTCGATACATGTTGTTTCTCTAATATAAACTGACTGTGGTCGATACATGTTGTTTCTCTAATATAAACTGACTGTGGTCGATACATGTTGTCTCTCTAATATAAACTGACTGTGGTCGATACATGTCTCTCTAATATAAACTGACTGTGGTCGATACATGTTGTCTCTCTAATATAAACTGACTGTGGTCGATACATGTTGTCTCTCTAATATAAACTGACTGTGGTCGATACATGTTGTCTCTCTAATATAAACTGACTGTGGTCGATACATGTCTCTCTAATATAAACTGACTGTGGTCGATACATGTTTCTCTAATATAAACTGACTGTGGTCGATACATGTTGTCTCTCTAATATAAACTGACTGTGGTCGATACATGTCTCTCTAATATAAACTGACTGTGGTCGATACATGTTGTTTCTCTAATATAAACTGACTGTGGTCGATACATGTTGTCTCTCTAATATAAACTGACTGTGGTCGATACATGTTGTCTCTCTAATATAAACTGACTGTGGTCGATACATGTTGTCTCTCTAATATAAACTGACTGTGGTCGATACATGTCTCTCTAATATAAACTGACTGTGGTCGATACATGTTGTCTCTCTAATATAAACTGACTGTGGTCGATACATGTTTCTCTAATATAAACTGACTGTGGTCGATACATGTTGTCTCTCTAATATAAACTGACTGTGGTCGATACATGTTGTTTATTTAATACGAATTTATGGCATCTAGTTTATTAGGTGAATGACGGTCAGATCCAGAATGAATCGTCGTAAGGATCGGACCAAGGCGCGGCGTGAGTAGAATTCCACATATTTTTAATAAACCGAAACTCAGCAAACCAAAACAAACAAGCACAAACGAAACGTGCCGCTACTGTTGTGCACTCAGGCAACTAAATGTAGACCAGATCCCACGAATAACAATGGGGGAAATGGCTATTTCTGCCTTAATAAATATTGACAATACCTTTGTGTAAACTGTGTCTATTCTGTATGAACCTCATTTTAATTGGATTGAATGTGGACATTTTATGAAACTTATCCATGGTCATGATCCAATTAGTCCATGTCCATATGTGAAGATGAGTGTTCTGTAGTAGAGATTAGAGACGCTATTAAAATCTACGAGGAAGGACAAAGCACCTGGGAACAGAGGGTCTTTCTATTCTATAGTAGAGATTAGAGACGCTATTAAAATCTATGAGGAAGGACAAAGCACCTGGGAACAGAGGGTCTTTCTATTCTATAGTAGAGATTAGAGACGCTATTAAAATCTATGAGGAAGGACAAAGCACCTGGGAACAGAGGGTCTTTCTTTGGAATTTTATTTGACATTTTGGGGAACATTTAGAGGGACCAGTATTCAACATGAACACCTGATAAAGATCCCCTTTTCATAAGGTAATTGGAGGCTAATTATATTAAAGAACAGATTATAAATGGACAACTTTAGCATATGCTAATAGACTTAAAATGGTCCTTAACCACCTTGTTAATGAAACCCAAGCTGGTTCCATGAAAGGTCGCCACATCAGCTGTGACATTGGGTTCGTTTTAGACTTAATTGATTACGCTGATTTAATTGACTCAGAAGGTTATAATTTTACCATCAGGTGTTTAGTTTATTCCTCTACTTTCGTAAAGCATTTAATACAATAGAACACAAGTTTCTTGTACATTGTTGTACATGTTTTTTGTTTTTGTTAAAAAGGTCAACATATATCTCAATTAGCAGCTTTGTTTCTAAAAGATAAGGCTCATGTTGCTATTGGACTTAATATAATCAAATCATTCTCTTCTACTTCTGGTCTGGAACTTAATTGAGAAATATTGTCCGTACGTAACTCAAATGACCAATCTTTTGAGAATATTTCATACGTAACTCAAATGACCAATCTGTTGAGAATATTTCATACGTAACTCAAATGACCAATCTGTTGAGAATATTCCGTACGTAACTCAAATGACCAATCTGTTGAGAATATTCCGTACGTAACTCAAATGACCAATCTGTTGAGAATATTCCGTACGTCCCACTCCAGGGAAAGATAATGTGAAATATTGTGGGGTGCACATGGCGAAAAGCCATATTGTCCGTCAACATCTCAATTTCTCTCAGAGATGAAAGAAAACTAAATCCTTCTTTAATACATGGCTCTAATGTGAACTCTCTGTTATTGGAAGGGTTTTACTGTCTAAAGCAGAGGGTCTGTCTACCCTACTTTATCCCTACCTGTTACTGATCCAACCAGCAAGGATATCAACAACCCTTAAAGCAGAGGGTCTGTCTACCCTATCTGTTACTGATCCAACCAGCAAGGATACCAACAACCCTTAAAGCAGAGGGTCTGTCTACCCTATCTGTTACTGATCCAACCAGCAAGGATACCAACAACCCTTAAAGCAGAGGGTCTGTCTACCCTACTTTATCCCTATCTGTTACTGATCCAACCAGCAAGGATACCAACAACCCTTAAAGCAGAGGGTCTGTCTACCCTACTTTATCCCTATCTGTTACTGATCAACCCAGCAAGGATACCAACAACCCTTAAAGCAGAGGGTCTGTCTACCCTATCTGTTACTGATCCAACCAGCAAGGATACCAACAACCCTTAAAGCAGAGGGTCTGTCTACCCTACTTTATCCCTGTCTGATCAACCCAGCAAGGATACTTAAAGCAGAGGGTCAACTGATCAACAGCAAGGATACCAACAACCCTTAAAGCAGAGGGTCTGTCTACCCTATCTGTTACTGATCCAACCAGCAAGGATACCAACAACCCTTAAAGCAGAGGGTCTGTCTACCCTACTTTATCCCTATCTGTTACTGATCAACCCAGCAAGGATACCAACAACCCTTAAAGCAGAGGGTCTGTCTACCCTACTTTATCCATATCTGTTACTGATCAACCCAGCAAGGATACCAACAACCCTTAAAGCAGAGGGTCTGTCTACCCTATCTGTTACTGATCAAACCAGCAAGGATACCAACAACCCTTAAAGCAGAGGGTCTGTCTACCCTACTTTATCCCTATCTGTTACTGATCCAACCAGCAAGGATACCAACAACCCTTAAAGCAGAGGGTCTGTCTACCCTACTTTATCCCTATCTGTTACTGATCAAACCAGCAAGGATACCAACAACCCTTAAAGCAGAGGGTCTGTCTACCCTACTTTATCCCTATCTGTTACTGATCAACCCAGCAAGGATACCAACAACCCTTAAAGCAGAGGGTCTGTCTACCCTATCTGTTACTGATCCAACCAGCAAGGATACCAACAACCCTTAAAGCAGAGGGTCTGTCTACCCTATCTGTTACTGATCAAACCAGCAAGGATATCAACAACCCTTAAAGCAGAGGGTCTGTCTACCCTATCTGTTACTGATCAAACCAGCAAGGATACCAAAAACCCTTAAAGCAGAGGGTCTGTCTACCCTACTTTATCCTTATCTGTTACTGATCAAACCAGCAAGGATATCAACAACCGTTAAAGCAGAGGGTCTGTCTACCCTACTTTATCCCTATCTGTTACTGATCAAACCAGCAAGGATACCAACAACCCTTAAAGCAGAGGGTCTGTCTACCCTACTTTATCCCTATCTGTTACTGATCAAACCAGCAAGGATATCAACAACCCTTAAAGCAGAGGGTCTGTCTACCCTACTTTATCCCTATCTGTTACTGATCAAACCAGCAAGGATATCAACAACCCTTAAAGCAGAGGGTCTGTCTACCCTATCTGTTACTGATCAAACCAGCAAGGATACCAACAACCCTTAAAGCAGAGGGTCTGTCTACCCTATCTGTTACTGATCAACCCAGCAAGGATACCAACAACCCTTAAAGCAGAGGGTCTGTCTACCCTATCTGTTACTGATCAAACCAGCAAGGATATCAACAACCCTTAAAGCAGAGGGTCTGTCTACCCTACTTTATCCCTATCTGTTACTGATCCAACCAGCAAGGATACCAACAACCCTTAAAGCAGAGGGTCTGTCTACCCTATCTGTTACTGATCAAACCAGCAAGGATACCAACAACCCTTAAAGCAGAGGGTCTGTCTACCCTACTTTATCCCTATCTGTTACTGATCCAACCAGCAAGGATACCAACAACCCTTAAAGCAGAGGGTCTGTCTACCCTACTTTATCCCTATCTGTTACTGATCAAACCAGCAAGGATACCAACAACCCTTAAAGCAGAGGGTCTGTCTACCCTATCTGTTACTGATCAAACCAGCAAGGATACCAACAACCCTTAAAGCAGAGGGTCTGTCTACCCTACTTTATCCTTATCTGTTACTGATCAAACCAGCAAGGATACCAACAACCCTTAAAGCAGAGGGTCTGTCTACCCTATCTGTTACTGATCAAACCAGCAAGGATACCAACAACCCTTAAAGCAGAGGGTCTGTCTACCCTACTTTATCCTTATCTGTTACTGATCAAACCAGCAAGGATACCAACAACCCTTAAAGCAGAGGGTCTGTCTACCCTACTTTATCCCTATCTGTTACTGATCAAACCAGCAAGGATACCAACAACCCTTAAAGCAGAGGGTCTGTCTACCCTACTTTATCCCTATCTGTTACTGATCAAACCAGCAAGGATACCAACAACCCTTAAAGCAGAGGGTCTGTCTACCCTATCTACTTTATCCCTCTGTCTATCTGTTACTGATCAAACCAGCAAGGATATCAACAACCCTTAAAGCAGAGGGTCTGTCTACCCTATCTGTTACTGATCAAACCAGCAAGGATACCAACAACCCTTAAAGCAGAGGGTCCCAACAACCCTTAAAGCAGAGGGTCTGTCTACCCTATCTGTTACTGATCAAACCAGCAAGGATACCAACAACCCTTAAAGCAGAGGGTCTGTCTACCCTATCTGTTACTGATCCAACCAGCAAGGATACCAACAACCCTTAAAGCAGAGGGTCTGTCTACCCTATCTGTTACTGATCAAACCAGCAAGGATACCAACAACCCTTAAAGCAGAGGGTCTGTCTACCCTATCTGTTACTGATCAAACCAGCAAGGATACCAACAACCCTTAAAGCAGAGGGTCTGTCTACCCTACTTTATCCTTATCTGTTACTGATCAAACCAGCAAGGATACCAACAACCCTTAAAGCAGAGGGTCTGTCTACCTACTTTATCTGTTACTGTTACTGATCAAACCAGCAAGGATACCAACAACCCTTAAAGCAGAGGGTCTGTCTACCCTACTTTATCCCTATCTGTTACTGATCAAACCAGCAAGGATACCAACAACCCTTAAAGCAGAGGGTCTGTCTACCCTACTTTATCCCTATCTGTTACTGATCAAACCAGCAAGGATATCAACAACCCTTAAAGCAGAGGGTCTGTCTACCCTATCTGTTACTGATCAAACCAGCAAGGATACCAACAACCCTTAAAGCAGAGGGTCTGTCTACCCTATCTGTTACTGATCAAACCAGCAAGGATACCAACAACCCTTAAAGCAGAGGGTCTGTCTACCCTATCTGTTACTGATCAAACCAGCAAGGATATCAACAACCCTTAAAGCAGAGGGTCTGTCTACCCTACTTTATCCCTATCTGTTACTGATCAAACCAGCAAGGATACCAACAACCCTTAAAGCAGAGGGTCTGTCTACCCTATCTGTTACTGATCAAACCAGCAAGGATACCAACAACCCTTAAAGCAGAGGGTCTGTCTACCCTACTTTATCCCTATCTGTTACTGATCCAACCAGCAAGGATACCAACAACCCTTAAAGCAGAGGGTCTGTCTACCCTACTTCAAACCAGCAAGGATCCAACAACCCTTAAAGCAGAGGGTCTGTCTGTTACTGATCAAACCAGCTGATCAAACCAGCAAGGATATCTGTTACTGATCAAACCAGCAAGGATACCAACAACCCTTAAAGCAGAGGGTCTGTCTACCCTATCTGTTACTGATCAAACCAGCAAGGATACCAACAACCCTTAAAGCAGAGGGTCTGTCTACCCTACTTTATCCTTATCTGTTACTGATCAAACCAGCAAGGATACCAACAACCCTTAAAGCAGAGGGTCTGTCTACCCTATCTGTTACTGATCAAACCAGCAAGGATACCAACAACCCTTAAAGCAGAGGGTCTGTCTACCCTACTTTATCCTTATCTGTTACTGATCAAACCAGCAAGGATACCAACAACCCTTAAAGCAGAGGGTCTGTCTACCCTACTTTATCCCTATCTGTTACTGATCAAACCAGCAAGGATACCAACAACCCTTAAAGCAGAGGGTCTGTCTACCCTACTTTATCCCTATCTGTTACTGATCAAACCAGCAAGGATATCAACAACCCTTAAAGCAGAGGGTCTGTCTACCCTATCTGTTACTGATCAAACCAGCAAGGATACCAACAACCCTTAAAGCAGAGGGTCTGTCTACCCTATCTGTTACTGATCAAACCAGCAAGGATACCAACAACCCTTAAAGCAGAGGGTCTGTCTACCCTACTTTATCCCTATCTGTTACTGATCAAACCAGCAAGGATACCAATCCCTATCTGTTACTGATCAAACCAGCAAGGATACCAACAACCCTTAAAGCAGAGGGTCTGTCTACCCTACTTTATCCCTATCTGTTACTGATCAAACCAGCAAGGATACCAACAACCCTTAAAGCAGAGGGTCTGTCTACCCTATCTGTTACTGATCAAACCAGCAAGGATACCAACAACCCTTAAAGCAGAGGGTCTGTCTACCCTATCTGTTACTGATCCAACCAGCAAGGATACCAACAACCCTTAAAGCAGAGGGTCTGTCTGTACTTTATCCCTATCTGTTACTGATCAAACCAGCAAGGATACCAACAACCCTTAAAGCAGAGGGTCTGTCTACCCTACTTTATCCCTATCTGTTACTGATCAAACCAGCAAGGATACCAACAACCCTTAAAGCAGAGGGTCTGTCTACCCTACTTTATCCCTATCTGTTACTGATCAAACCAGCAAGGATATCAACAACCCTTAAAGCAGAGGGTCTGTTACTGATCAAACCAGCAAGGATACCAACAACCCTTAAAGCAGAGGGTCTGTCTACCCTATCTGTTACTGATCAAACCAGCAAGGATACCAACAACCCTTAAAGCAGAGGGTCTGTCTACTTTATCCCTATCTGTTACTGATCAAACCAGCAAGGATACCAACAACCCTTAAAGCAGAGGGTCTGTCTACCCTACTTTATCCCTATCTGTTACTGATCAAACCAGCAAGGATACCAACAACCCTTAAAGCAGAGGGTCTGTCTACCCTACTTTATCTATCTGTTACTGATCAAACCAGCAAGGATACCAACAACCCTTAAAGCAGAGGGTCCTACCCTATCTGTTACTGATCAAACCAGCAAGGATACCAACAACCCTTAAAGCAGAGGGTCTGTCTACCCTATCTGTTACTGATCCAACCAGCAAGGATACCAACAACCCTTAAAGCAGAGGGTCTGTCTACCCTATCTGTTACTGATCAAACCAGCAAGGATACCAACAACCCTTAAAGCAGAGGGTCTGTCTACCCTACTTTATCCCTATCTGTTACTGATCAAACCAGCAAGGATACCAACAACCCTTAAAGCAGAGGGTCTGTCTACCCTACTTTATCCCTATCTGTTACTGATCAAACCAGCAAGGATACCAACAACCCTTAAAGCAGAGGGTCTGTCTACCCTACTTTATCAAACCAGCAAGGATATCTGTTACTGATCAAACCAGCAAGGATACCAACAACCCTTAAAGCAGAGGGTCTGTCTACCCTACTTTATCCCTATCTGTTACTGATCAAACCAGCAAGGATACCAACAACCCTTAAAGCAGAGGGTCTGTCTACCCTATCTGTTACTGATCAAACCAGCAAGGATACCAACAACCCTTAAAGCAGAGGGTCTGTCTACTTTATCCTTATCTGTTACTGATCAAACCAGCAAGGATACCAACAACCCTTAAAGCAGAGGGTCTGTCTACCCTATCTGTTACTGATCAAACCAGCAAGGATACCAACAACCCTTAAAGCAGAGGGTCTGTCTACCCTACTTTATCCCAGCAAGGATATCTGTTACTGATCAAACCAGCAAGGATACCAACAACCCTTAAAGCAGAGGGTCTGTCTACCCTACTTTATCCCTATCTGTTACTGATCAAACCAGCAAGGATACCAACAACCCTTAAAGCAGAGGGTCTGTCTACCCTACTTTATCCCTATCTGTTACTGATCAAACCAGCAAGGATACCAACAACCCTTAAAGCAGAGGGTCTGTCTACCCTACTTTATCCCTATCTGTTACTGATCAAACCAGCAAGGATATCAACAACCCTTAAAGCAGAGGGTCTGTCTACCCTATCTGTTACTGATCAAACCAGCAAGGATACCAACAACCCTTAAAGCAGAGGGTCTGTCTACCCTATCTGTTACTGATCCAACCAGCAAGGATACCAACAACCCTTAAAGCAGAGGGTCTGTCTACCCTATCTGTTACTGATCCAACCAGCAAGGATACCAACAACCCTTAAAGCAGAGGGTCTGTCTACCCTATCTGTTACTGATCAAACCAGCAAGGATACCAACAACCCTTAAAGCAGAGGGTCTGTCTTTATCCCTATCTGTTACTGATCAAACCAACAACACTTTCCTAGACTTTATATGGAGAAATAAACAACACAAACTTCAGAAGTCTGTCAAATCAAACCTAAGATGGTGGGCTAGAAGTACTAGATTTCATTGATATCAACAATACCTTTCAAATAAGCTTTAGCTCTGAATCCACAACGATACTTCATTCCTTGTCATATTTTTTTTGTAAATTTGTTTTTTTTCCCAAAGTGTAACTTTTCTTTAGCAAAATTACACATCAAATTGTCCAGATTTCACAAACAAGCCTTTTTTAGACTAGAAACTCTACACAAAACAAACAAGCCTTTTTTAGACTAGAAACTCTACACAAAACAAACAAGCCTTTTTTAGACTAGAAACTCTACACAAAAAAAATGTCCACAACTTCTCCCCCGACACAAAATAATTCTGTGGAACCACAAAGATAATGTTGTTAGAAACAAGTCTTTCTTATTTATCCCTAAGTGGTTTGAAATAAATATTATATTTGTGCTTGATTTATTTAATAAAGAAGGGAATATACTCTCTCTCTCTTATAGGATGGTCTTAGAAACATAGAACTTCCCAAATAAATTATAAATAATTTAATTCTATATGCAAAGCAATACCTCAATCATAAATTACTCAATTAATGGCATCTCATTAGTGTTTTGGAGAACACGTCACGATAGATGCACAGTTTATGTTAGAAGGTTGCCCCCTGCTGGATAACAAATGTAATAATACATTCTTAAGGGAACTCATTTCAGTCCAAGAATTAGACCCCTCCTAGAGGGAACGCATATATTACTGAAATCGAATGGAAAAAAGCTTGGTTTCTCCCTCTTAAATTTTGTATATCAAATAAAGTAAAAGAAATTAACTTTAAAATCTTGCACAAAATATTCCCTTGTAAGATACCCTTGTAATGTTGGGGCGGCAGGTATCCTAGTGGTTAGAGCATTGGGCCAGTAACCGAAAGGTTGCTAGAGCTGACAAGGTAGAAATCTGTCATTCTGCCCCTGAACAAGCCAGTTAACCCACTGTTCCTAGACCAGTTAACCCACTGTTCCTAGACCAGTTAACCCACTGTTCCTAGACCAGTTAACCCACTGTTCCTAGACCAGTTAACCCACTGTTCCTAGACCAGTTAACCCACTGTTCCTAGACCAGTTAACCCACTGTTCCTAGGCCAGTTAACCCACTGTTCCTAGACCAGTTAACCCACTGTTCCTAGACCAGTTAACCCACTGTTCCTAGACCAGTTAACCCACTGTTCCTAGACCAGTTAACCCACTGTTCCTAGACCAGTTAACCCACTGTTCCTAGACCAGTTAATCCACTGTTCCTAGGCCAGTTAACCCACTGTTCCTAGACCAGTTAACCCACTGTTCCTAGACAAGTTAACCCACTGTTCCTATACCAGTTAACCCACTGGGGAGCAAATTAATCATAGTGGGCAGAACAAGTAAGGAAGTGCACGCGCCCAATCAGTAAATAAGTCAATTTGCCCTTACACTCCTTCTAAATAAACTAAATAAACTTTGGCAAACAAAACTTTCGAGTAGTAAGACGTATATAAGCATCAGATACCATTAATAAGAAGGGGCGAGACGCGTCTTATATGGTGAGCTACCGAGTGGCTAGGACAGGCAAGCCCCATACTATTGTGGAGGACTTCATTCTTCCTGCTGTCACGGATATGGCTAGGACCAATGCTGGGGGAAAAGGCCCCAAAAAACTACAGAGACAATGACTTCATCAAACAACACTGTTTCACAACGCATCATTGACAAGGCAGGAGATGTTTGGAAACATCTGGATGAGTCAACAGATGTGGCGGGCCTGGCACAGCTCCTGGTATATGTCCTTTATGGGGGGGTCAATTAAGGAAGACATCCTCTTCTGCAAACCACCGGTAACCAGGACAACAGGAGAGGATATTTTTAAAGTACTGGACAGCTTTGTGACATCAAATGGACTTTGGTGGTCAAGATGTGTTGGTATCTGTACTGATGGTGCAAAAGCCATGACAGGGAGACATAGTGGAGTGGTAACTCACGTGCAAGCAGCTGCCCCCTGACGCCACTTGAGTGCACTGCAGCATCCACCAAGAGGCTCTTGCTGCCAAGGGAATGCCTGACAGCTTGAAAGATGTTTTGGACACAACTGTGAAAATGGTTAACTTTGTTAAAGGCCCCTGAACTCTTGTGTATTTTCTGCACTATGCAATGATACGGGCAGCGACCATGTAACACTTTACAACATACAGAAGTGTGCTGGTTATCAAGGGGCAAAGTATTGACCATTTATGTTAAATTGAGAGACGAGCTTAAAGTTTTCTTTACTGACCATAATTTTCACTTGTCTGACTGCCTGCATGATGACAAGTTTCTCACAAGACTGGCCTGATGTTTTTTCTCACCTGAATGATCCGAATCTAGGATTACAGGGACTCTCCAACTATATTCAATGTGCGGGACAAAATTGAGGCTATGACGACACACAGGTCTTTACATCATTGTATGATTTTTTTGTGTGCAAATGAACTCAAGCTTACGGACAATGTCAAATGTGATATAGCGAAGCACCGGAGTGAGTTACGCAGGTACTTTCCTGAAACGGAAACACAAACAACTGGATTCGTTATCCCTTTCATGCCCTGCCTCCAGTCCACTTACCGATATCGAAATTGCAACAAGCGGTTCTGTTAAAATTGAATTCAATCAGAAGCCACTGACAGATTTCTGGATTGGGCTGCGCTCAGAGTATCCTGCCTTGGAAAATTGCTCTGTTAAGACACTGATGCTCTTTGCAACCACGTACCTATATGAGAGTGGATTCTCGGAGTGGTGTAAAGCTCACCGCCACTGAACTCCGGAGTGATGAATCATGCTTTACCATTTGTCAGGCGGACGAATCTGGGTTTGACGGATGCCAGGAGAATGCTAGTGCCCGAATGCATAGTGCTAACTGTAAAGTTGGGTGGAGGAGGAATAATGGTCTGGGGCTATTTTCATGGTTTGGGCCCCTTAGTTCCAGTGAAGGGAAATCTTAATGACTACAGCATACAATGACATTCTATATGATCCTGTGCTTCTAACTTTGTGGCAACAGTTTGGGCAAGGCCCTTTCCTGTTTCAGCATGACGATGCCCCCGTGCACGAAGTGCATACAGATATCGTTTGTTGAAATCAGTGTGAAAGAACTTGACTGGCCTGCACAGAGCCCTGACTTCAACCCCATCGAACACCTTTGGGATGAATTGGAACGCCGACTGCGAGCCAGGCCTAATTGCCCAACATCAGTGCCTGACCTCACTAATGCTCTTGTGGCTGAATGGAAGCAAGTCCCCAGCAACAATGTTCAAACATCTAGTGGAAAGCCTTCTCAGAAGAGTGGAGGCTGTTATAGCAGCAATGTTCCAACATCTAGTGGAAAGCCTTCCCAGAAGAGTGGAGGCTGTTATAGCAGCAATGTTCCAACATCTAGTGGAAAGCCTTCCCAGAAGAGTGGAGGCTGTTATAGCAGCAATGTTCCAACATCTAGTGGAAAACCTTCCCAGAAGGGAGGGACCAACTTAATATTAATGCCCACAATTTAGGAATGAGATGTTCGATGAGCACGTGTCCACATACCTTTGGCCATGTAGTGTAGCTACTAGAACTAACCAGTTACAGTTATGTTATGTAGTGTACCGTTTGAAAGCAGTTAAGCAGTTACACCTGCTAATACATTCATAAAAACAAAATCTTACCTTGAATTGGAAGAGTTACGGTGTTGGATAACTATAGCCAGCTAGCTAACAAAGCATCCCTGTCTGTTGGATAACCATAGCCAGCTAGCTAACATAGCATCTCTCTCTGTTGGATAACCATAGCCAGCTAGCTAACATAGCATCCCTCTCTGTTGGACAGCCAGCTAGCTAACATAGCATCCCTCTTTGTTGGACAGCCATAGCCAGCTAGCTAACATAGCATCCCTCTCTGTTGGATAGCCATAGCCAGCTAGCTAACATAGCACCCCTCTCTGTTGAATAGCCATAGCCAGCTAGCTAACATAGCATCCCTCTCTGTTTGAGCAGGGTGTTTCAGTAGGCTAATCTAGTGAAAGTTTAATAACATACAACCAAATATAGCTATCTTTCTCTCCCTCTTTAATTTAGGAAGAAATGAATTTGTTCAAAACTTTTCAACTATTATCTTTCTCTCTCTTTGAGTCAACTACTCGCCACATTTTATGCACTGCAGTGCTAGCTAGCTGTAGCTTAAGCTTTCAGTACTAGATTAATTATCTGATCCTTTGATTGGGTGGATATGTCAGTTCATGCTACAAAAGCTTTGATCGGTTGGTGGACGTCCTCCGGAAGTTGTCATAATTACTGTGTAAGTCTATGGAAGGGGGTGAGATCAATGAGCCTCATAGGTTTTTATATTGCAGTCAATGTACCCAGAGGAGGACGGAAGCTAGCTGTCCTCCAGCTACACCATGGTGCTACCCTACAGAGTGCTGTTGAGGCTACTTCATTACAAAACGGTGTGCTTTAATCAATTACTTGGTAAATATATTTAGTATAGTTTCGTCTAAAAAGGATAACTTTAATGTTTTACTATTTTTATTTTTTCTGAAATTCCCTGAGGATGGTCCTCCCCTTCCTCCTCTGAGGAGCCTCCACTGCTGTCTATTATATGTAATAGGTATGCGAAATACAGAAAATAACATTCCTTATGTAACATTGTTGTTCTTTGATAAGCCTCTCTCTCACATTGTGACTATTGTCCTCTCCTCAGCTGTGGTGTGCTTGTGGCGGCCTGGAGGCGTGTAGTGGTGGTGTGCTTGTGGCGGCCTGGTGGCGTGTAGTGGTGGTGTGCTTGTGGCGGCCTGGAGGCGTGTAGTGGTGGTGTGCTTGTGGCGGCCTGGAGGCGTGTAGTGGTGGTGTGCTTGTGGCGGCCTGGTGGCGTGTAGTGGTGGTGTGCTTGTGGCGGCCTGGTGGCGTGTAGTGGTGGTGTGCTTGTGGCGGCCTGGTGGCGTGTAGTGGTGGTGTGTTTGTGGCGGCCTGGTGGCGTGTAGTGGTGGTGTGCTTGTGGCGGCCTGGTGGCGTGTAGTGGTGGTGTGCTTGTGGCGGCCTGGTGGCGTGTAGTGGTGGTGTGTTTGTGACGGCCTGGTGGCGTGTAGTGGTGGTGTGCTTGTGGCGGCCTGGTGGCGTGTAGTGGTGGTGTGTTTGTGACGGCCTGGTGGCGTGTAGTGGTGGTGTGTTTGTGGCGGCCTGGTGGCGTGTAGTGGTGGTGTGTTTGTGGCGGCCTGGTGGCGTGTAGTGGTGGTGTGTTTGTGGCGGCCTGGTGGCGTGTAGTGGTGGTGTGCTTGTGGCGGCCTGGTGGCGTGTAGTGGTGGTGGGTTTGTGGCGGCCTGGAGGCGTGTAGTGGTGGTGTGCTTGTGGCGGCCTGGAGGCGTGTAGTGGTGGTGTGTTTGTGATGGCCTGGTGGCGTGTAGTGGTGGTGTGCTTGTGGCGGCCTGGTGGCGTGTAGTGGTGGTGTGCTTGTGGCGGCCTGGTGGCGTGTAGTGGTGGTGTGCTTGTGGCGGCCTGGTGGCGTGTAGTGGTGGTGTGCTTGTGGCGGCCTGGTGGCGTGTAGTGGTGGTGTGCTTGTGGCGGCCTGGAGGCGTGTAGTGGTGGTGTGTTTGTGATGGCCTGGTGGCGTGTAGTGGTGGTGTGCTTGTGGCGGCCTGGTGGCGTGTAGTGGTGGTGTGCTTGTGGCGGCCTGGTGGCGTGTAGTGGTGGTGTGTTTGTGACGGCCTGGTGGCGTGTAGTGGTGGTGTGCTTGTGGCGGCCTGGAGGCGTGTAGTGGTGGTGTGTTTGTGGCGGACTGGTGGCGTGTAGTGGTGTTGTGTTGGCTGAGTACTGGGTGGCGAGAAACTTCTGAGTACGTCTCCACAAACACACCACAAAACACACAGGATACACACACACCTACCGTGTGACAAGTCAGTCCCTTTCAAAAATCCTATTTTCCCTAACTCTAAACCCTAAAACTAACCCTAGCTCCGATACATCATTCTAACACTAATTCTAACCTTTGACCTTGTGGGGACTAACAAAATGTTGGTTTGGGGAGTAACAGATTACATGTAAGGGAACAAAACAAACAAAACAGTAACAGTAACCCATTACGTTACCAGCTAAAATATTATAATCACATTACAGATACTTTTGAAAAACAAAATTATTACTTTTAAATTCAGAAAGGATATTTGCTGAAATACATATTTTGTCTTTCTCTGTTTTCTCAATGACATTCAAATCAGCATTGGGGAGAGAAAAAAAGGCGCAAGTTTGATCCACCTGAGCGAGTCAGAGACATAATGTGTTAGATCAAAATCATTTAAAATAATAAAAGCCTTTGAGTTGCAAAGAAAAAGCCATATCTCAGACTGGCCAATAAAATAACACAGACACTGGACAGAGGAACTCTGCATCCCAGAGTCGCATCTTCACTGTTGACCTTGAGACTGGACAGAGGAACTCTGCCTAGAAGGCCAGCATCCGAGAGTCGCATCTTCACTGTTGACCTTGAGACTGGACAGAGGAACTCTGCATCCCAGAGTCGCATCTTCACTGTTGACCTTGAGACTGGACAGAGGAACTCTGCATCCCAGAGTCGCATCTTCACTGTTGACCTTGAGACTGGACAGAGGAACTCTGCCTCCCAGAGTCGCATCTTCACTGTTGACCTTGAGACTGGACAGAGGAACTCTGCCTAGAAGGCCAGCATCCGAGAGTCGCATCTTCACTGTTGACCTTGAGACTGGACAGAGGAACTCTGCATCCCAGAGTCGCATCTTCACTGTTGACCTTGAGACTGGACAGAGGAACTCTGCCTAGAAGGCCAGCATCCGAGAGTCGCATCTTCACTGTTGACCTTGAGACTGGACAGAGGAACTCTGCCTAGAAGGCCAGCATCCGAGAGTCGCATCTTCACTGTTGACCTTGAGACTGGACAGAGGAACTCTGCCTAGAAGGCCAGCATCCCAGAGTCGCATCTTCACTGTTGACCTTGAGACTGGACAGAGGAACTCTGCCTAGAAGGCCAGCATCCGAGAGTCGCATCTTCACTGTTGACCTTGAGACTGGACAGAGGAACTCTGCCTAGAAGGCCAGCATCCGAGAGTCGCATCTTCACTGTTGACCTTGAGACTGGACAGAGGAACTCTGCCTAGAAGGCGAGCATCCGAGAGTCGCATCTTCACTGTTGACCTTGAGACTGGACAGAGGAACTCTGCCTAGAAGGCCAGCATCCGAGAGTCGCATATTCACTGTTGACCTTGAGACTGGACAGAGGAACTCTGCCTAGAAGGCCAGCATCCGAGAGTCGCATCTTCACTGTTGACCTTGAGACTGGACAGAGGAACTCTGCCTAGAAGGCGAGCATCCGAGAGTCGCATCTTCACTGTTGACCTTGAGACTGGACAGAGGAACTCTGCCTAGAAGGCCAGCATCCCAGAGTCGCATCTTCACTGTTGACCTTGAGACTGGACAGAGGAACTCTGCCTAGAAGGCGAGCATCCGAGAGTCGCATCTTCACTGTTGACCTTGAGACTGGACAGAGGAACTCTGCATCCCAGAGTCGCATCTTCACTGTTGACCTTGAGACTGGACAGAGGAACTCTGCATCCCAGAGTCGCATCTTCACTGTTGACCTTGAGACTGGACAGAGGAACTCTGCCTCCCAGAGTCGCATCTTCACTGTTGACCTTGAGACTGGACAGAGGAACTCTGCCTAGAAGGCCAGCATCCGAGAGTCGCATCTTCACTGTTGACCTTGAGACTGGACAGAGGAACTCTGCATCCCAGAGTCGCATCTTCACTGTTGACCTTGAGACTGGACAGAGGAACTCTGCCTAGAAGGCCAGCATCCGAGAGTCGCATCTTCACTGTTGACCTTGAGACTGGACAGAGGAACTCTGCCTAGAAGGCCAGCATCCGAGAGTCGCATCTTCACTGTTGACCTTGAGACTGGACAGAGGAACTCTGCCTAGAAGGCCAGCATCCCAGAGTCGCATCTTCACTGTTGACCTTGAGACTGGACAGAGGAACTCTGCCTAGAAGGCCAGCATCCGAGGGTCGCATCTTCACTGTTGACCTTGAGACTGGACAGAGGAACTCTGCCTAGAAGGCCAGCATCCGAGAGTCGCATCTTCACTGTTGACCTTGAGACTGGACAGAGGAACTCTGCCTAGAAGGCGAGCATCCGAGAGTCGCATCTTCACTGTTGACCTTGAGACTGGACAGAGGAACTCTGCCTAGAAGGCCAGCATCCGAGAGTCGCATATTCACTGTTGACCTTGAGACTGGACAGAGGAACTCTGCCTAGAAGGCCAGCATCCGAGAGTCGCATCTTCACTGTTGACCTTGAGACTGGACAGAGGAACTCTGCCTAGAAGGCGAGCATCCGAGAGTCGCATCTTCACTGTTGACCTTGAGACTGGACAGAGGAACTCTGCCTAGAAGGCCAGCATCCCAGAGTCGCATCTTCACTGTTGACCTTGAGACTGGACAGAGGAACTCTGCCTAGAAGGCGAGCATCCGAGAGTCGCATCTTCACTGTTGACCTTGAGACTGGACAGAGGAACTCTGCCTAGAAGGCCAGCATCCGAGAGTCGCATATTCACTGTTGACCTTGAGACTGGACAGAGGAACTCTGCCTAGAAGGCCAGCATCCGAGAGTCGCATCTTCACTGTTGACCTTGAGACTGGACAGAGGAACTCTGCCTAGAAGGCGAGCATCCGAGAGTCGCATCTTCACTGTTGACCTTGAGACTGGACAGAGGAACTCTGCCTAGAAGGCCAGCATCCGAGAGTCGCATCTTCACTGTTGACCTTGAGACTGGACAGAGGAACTCTGCCTAGAAGGCCAGCATCCGAGAGTCGCATCTTCACTGGTGTTTATACACTGCTCAAAAAAATAAAGGGAACACTAAAATAACACATCCTAGATCTGAATGAATGAAATATTCTTATTAAATACTTTTTTCTTTACATAGTTGAATGTGCTGACAACAAAATCACACAAAAATTATCAATGGAAATCAAATTTATCAACCCATGGAGGTCTGGATTTGGAGTCACACTCAAAATTAAAGTGGAAAACCACACTACAGGCTGATCCAACTTTGATGTAATGTCCTTAAAACAAGTCAAAATGAGGCTCAGTAGTGTGTTTGGCCTCCACGTGCCTGTATGATTCAGGTCTGGGGAACGGGCGGGCCAGTCCATAGCATCAATGCCTTCCTCTTGCAGGAACTGCTGACACACTCCAGCCACATGAGGTCTAGCATTGTCTTGCGTTAGGAGGAACACAGGGCCAACCACACCAGCATATGGTCTCACAAGGGGTCTGGGGATCTCATCTTGGTACCTAATGGCAGTCAGGCTACCTCTACATGGAGGGCTGTGCGGCCCCCCAAAGAAATGCCACTTCACACCATGACTGACCCACCACCAAACCGGTCATGTTGGAGGATGTTGCAGGCAACAGAACGTTCTCCACGGCGTCTCCAGACTCTGTCACATGTGCTCAGTGTGAACCTGCTTTCATCTGTGAAGAGCACAGGGCGCCAATGGCGAATTTGCCAATCTTGGTGTTCTCTGGCAAATGCCAAACGTCCTGCACAGTGTTGGGCTGTAAGCACAACCCCCACCTGTGAACGTTGGGCCCTCATACCACCCTCATGGAGTCTGTTCCTGGAGTCTGTTTCACATTTGTGGCCTGCTGGAGGTCATTTTGCAGGACTCTGGCAGTGCTCCTCCTGCTCCTCCTTGCACAAAGGCGGAGGTAGCGGTCCTGCTGCTGGGTTGTTAACCTCCTACGGCCTCCTCCACGTCTCCTGATGTACTGGCCTGTCTCCTGGTAGCGCCTCCATGCTCTGGACACTACGCTGACAGACACAGCAAACCTTCTTGCCACAGCTCGCATTGATGTGCCATCCTGGATGAGCTGCACTACCTGAGCCACTTGTGTGGGTTGTAGACTCCGTCTCATGCTACCACTAGAGTGAAAGCACCGCCAGCATTCAAAAGTGACCAAAACATCAGCCAGGAAGCATAGGAACTGAGAAGTGGTCTGTGGTCACCACCTGCAGAACCACTCCTTTATTGGGGATGTCTTGCTAATTGCCTATAATTTCCACCTGTTGTCTATTCCATTTGCACAACAGCATGTGAAATTTATTGTCAATCAGTGTTGCTTCCTAAGTGGACAGTTTGATTTCACAGAAGTGTGATTGACTTGGAGTTACATTGTGTTGTTTAAGTGTTCCCTTTATTTTTTTGACCAGTGTGTATACTAGTTCTATATACTAATTCATACTATATAATAGCCTTTTTTATGACTTATTAATTGACTTATTTATTATATATAACCATTAATTCTTGAAGAATGTAACTTTTATAAATGCCTCATGAGTTTAGTTCAACTGTCACACTCTCATCAGAACCCCAAATAGAAGCTTGTTCTCCTCCAATGTTTGTAAACATTGTATATGTAAACAAACACAGGTTATAGCTATAATGTTGATGGATGGTCAGTCCTATATAGCCTCATAACATGGTTATAACTATAATGTTGATATCATGGATGTTCCTATATAGTCTCATAACATGGTTATAACTATAATGTTGGTATCATGGATGGTCAGTCCTGTATAGTCTCATAACATGGTTATAACTATAATGTTGATATCATGGATGGTCAGTCCTGTATAGTCTCATAACATGGTTATAACTATAATGTTGATATCATGGATGGTCAGTCCTGTATAGTCTCATAACATCGTTATAACTATAATGTTGATATCATGGATGGTTAGTCCTGTATAGTCTCATAACATGGTTATAACTATAATGTTGGTATCATGGATGGTCAGTCCTGTATAGTCTCATAACATGGTTATAACTATAATGTTGGTATCATGGATGGTCAGTCCTGTATAGTCTCATAACATGGTTATAACTATAATGTTGATATCATGGATGGTCCTATATAGTCTCATAACATGGTTATAACTATAATGTTGGTATCATGGATGGTCAGTCCTGTATAGTCTCATAACATGGTTATAACTATAATGTTGATGGATGGTCAGTCCTGTATAGCCTCATAACATGGTTATAACTATAATGTTGGTATCATGGATGGTCAGTCCTGTATAGTCTCATAACATGGTTATAACTATAATGTTGATGGATGGTCAGTCCTGTATAGCCTCATAACATGGTTATAACTATAATGTTGGTATCATGGATGGTCAGTCCTGTATAGCCTCATAACATGGTTATAACTATAATGTTGATATCATGGATGGTCAGTCCTGTATAGCCTCGTAACATGGTTATAACTATAATGTTGATATCATGGATGGTCAGTCCTGTATAGCCTCATAACATGGTTATAACTATAATGTTGATATCATGGATGGTCAGTCCTGTATAGCCTCATAACATGGTTATAACTATAATGTTGGTATCATGGATGGTCAGTCCTGTATAGCCTCATAACATGGTTATAGCTATAATGTTGATATCATGGATGGTCAGTCCTGTATAGCCTCGTAACATGGTTATAACTATAATGTTGATATCATGGATGGTCAGTCCTGTATAGCCTCATAACATGGTTATAACTATAATGTTGATATCATGGATGGTCAGTCCTGTATAGCCTCGTAACATGGTTATAACTATAATGTTGGTATCATGGATGGTCAGTCCTGTATAGCCTCATAACATGGTTATAACTATAATGTTGATATCATGGATGGTCAGGCCTTGTGTCCATTTCTCTGTCTATTAATCTGAGACTGATTACATTTCTCCAGGCCCTTCCCTCAGCTTTTTACCAAAAACAGATTTTCGATTTTTTTTTTTTTGATTTATCCCATGGAAATAGTCCTTTTCAGTGGTGCTCAAAGCAGGCCATTCCACGAGCTCAGCGTTCATTTTTCAACTGGAATCAATGAGCCCAATCAGTCCTCCATGACAACACAATCATAAACAACAGTCAGTCCTCCATGACAACACAATCATAAACCACAATCAGTCCTCCATGACAACACAATCATAAACCACAATCAGTCCTCCATGACAACACAATCATAAACCACAATCAGTCCTCCATGACAACACAATCATAAACCACAATCAGTCCTCCATGACAACACAATCATAAACCACAATCAGTCCTCCATGACAACACAATCATAAACAACAATCAGTCCTCCATGACAACACAATCATAAACAACAATCAGTCATCCATGACAACACAATCAGTCCTCCATGACAACACAATCATAAACCACAATCAGTCCTCCATGACAACACAATCATAAACCACAATCAGTCCTCCATGACAACACAATCATAAACCACAATCAGTCCTCCATGACAACACAATCATAAACCACAATCAGTCCTCCATGACAACACAATCAGTCCTCCATGACAACACAATCATAAACAACAATCTGTCCTCCATGACAACACAATCAGTCCCCCATGACAACACAATCATAAACCACAATCAGTCCTCCATGACAACACAATCATAAACAACAATCTGTCCTCCATGACAACACAATCAGTCCCCCATGACAACACAATCATAAACCACAATCAGTCCTCCATGACAACACAATCATAAACAACAATCTGTCCTCCATGACAACACAATCAGTCCCCCATGACAACACAATCATAAACCACAATCAGTCCTCCATGACAACACAATCATAAACAACAGAGCAGAATAATAAGTCCTTAGTTTTGGGGTCATGCTCAGTTAAAACTATATAGATTATCTATACTTCCATATTTCCAGGTCCTGTTCTTGAAGATCAAGGGGTATAACATTTATTGTAATGACTGGAAATCTGATAGACTTTGGTTTTTAATTGTAAAGATATAATTTAAAGGTATTATTATGTTGTAGAAAGCGATGGGTTAGAAGAAGTCTACATCACCAACCCATGAAGTAACATTTAACATCCATATATGGCCAGCTATGTAAACTTTAACATTGATTTATGAAATGAAAATATGTTTTTGTCTTCTTCTAATGCCTCTTAAGGGGAAAGTAATCTAAAAGTAACTGAATGTAATCAGATTACATTAGACTACAATTTGGACCAGGTAACTAGTAACTGTAATGGATTACATTTAGAAGGTAACCTACCCTGCCAGTTGGTCACATGTTTGTTTGTTTACTATTGTTGTGGGGACTTCTGGTACAGTATAGTTAAACACACACACACACACACACACACACACACACACACACACACACACACACACACACACACACACACACACACACACACCACTTAGTATGGGCCTTTTTTACAATAGAACAATTGTCTGTCGTGAAATACGTGTTCTGATTCCTCAACCAACAACAGCTGACGTAGAGAAGCTGCTGCTACTGCTGTATTCTGGGTTTGCTTTATATGGGCGAGGATCGTGACCTGTGCTTATAAAGGAATCAGAATCCCATTGTGACATAAGAGGAAGGAATGACAACACTATACAACCTGGCTATGAGGAAGAATGTTGCCTCTCAGAATCCCATTGTGACATAAGAGGAAGGAATGACAACACTATACAACCTGGCTATGAGGAAGACCGTTGCCTCTCAGAATCCCATTGTGACATAAGAGGAAGGAATGACAACACTATACAACCTGGCTATGAGGAAGACCGTTGCCTCTCAGAATCCCATTGTGACATAAGAGGAAGGAAAGGCAACACGTACAACCTGGCTATGAGGAAGAACGTTGCCTCTCAGAATCCCATTGTGACATAAGAGGAAGGAATGACAACACATACAACCTGGCTATGAGGAAGAACGTTGCCTCTCAGAATCCCATTGTGACATAAGAGGAAGGAATGACAACACTATTAGCTTCTAGACCTGTCAATCAAAAGCCTTAGATGCGTATGCCTGAACATATATTGTCTTCCTTCATGAAGGAACGAACCAAGTCCTATATTTCTTACCAGTTCCATCTACAAGTCAACGATGTCATTACGAAACAGTTGTGCCTGCCCGCTGACCTGATATTTTATGGGGACATTTCTGAATGTTAATATTGAAGAATATGTCAAGAGATACTACTGTCCATTCAATTCAGTGTAAACATACCGTATGAATGCCCTGTGACAGCACTGAAACACTCTCCGAGACACGTTACTGAACAGCACCGCACACTCATTCTGCATTGGGCTGTTTGACTGCTGTTAGCAAATGTCATATAAGAATGAACAATGATTTTGCCTTTTCATTTGTTCAGTGAAATATCAAATTGGTGAAGCAGGTAACTGTGCCTGTGCCTTTAAAGCTGTTCATTGGTCCTCTCAAGAAATTGTTACGATAATCTGGTTCCTTATGCTCTTCATAGATTGGCTAGCTAGTTAATCTGAGAGTCCTGATGCCACATTATAATTAGGAATCGTTATTATGTGATGACAGTGTAAATGAAGGCTGTATTATATGATTTTAACCCCAACGTGACAAGAATGTTGTTGTAATCATAGTTATATAATTCACTGCTTTGCTGTCTGGCTTTACAGGAAGTATTCAATAACACCTATTTCGGTCATCTAGAGAAATCTCCAATCAATAAAGACCCTCTTTAGAGACTCATTGTCAAGAATTACACATGGAATTCTATTATTGAATGAGCCCCGTAGCTATTCCATGGGTCAAGGACAACAGAATCAGAAACTACATCTACCCCCCCCCCCCCCCCCCCCCCCCCGCTCCTCCACCCCCATCCAACTGCGAAAGCGTGAATGGGGACCTATTGCAAAACAGCGTCTTGCAGATCGCTCAGCTGTCAACAGTCCACTCGACTGCTTGCTCAGGGAGACAAGGTTATCTATCGGTCGCCGTTCAGATCTTTGAATAAAAAATAAATACAAAAACATACAGTTATTTCTCTACAATTGTTCACCAATGCGATGAAAACGCCACGAAGACATTGTGATATTTAGGTTTGAAAAAAATAAAAAAAGGGACGATGCCTGGTGAAACGCCGCCGCTCCACCAGTGCGCCTCTATTGCAGGCCATCTGAAAACCATAACAATAGAGATATGATGCCGGGCTTGAGCGTCGTATGCAGCGCCGTTATTGTCCTGTTCGGAGCGGTTTGCAGCGTTTTCATATTCTGTGAGTATCTGATTTATTACGCCGCGATATTACAGTGTGGTTGGCCAGGGATCGACCATGGTGCGCCGGCGGCTGAGAAGAGCGCAGACGGGAAACCAAATGCGGAGGTTCTCCGCGCTATGGTGCTTTCAGACACGCACCTCCTCGGCGCTGTCGGAGGGCACTGGTTCGACAAACTGCGAAGGTAATTGATCCTGATAAATAGATATAACTAAGCATTTTATTGTGAAAATAAATAATTGTATGTTTTGCATACACTTTGTGAGCGAGTTTCTATTATACAAGGGAATGCATGAGATGCGTGTACGGTGGTTCTTCCGCTCCCCGACTCTCCTTATCAGCCAATATCCACGCTGTCTCCAAGAAGATGAGTTGAGTCGTCAACAATCACAACAGAGCGGGTAATGCATGGTGCACTGAGCTGACAGTGTGTCGGTCTGTCTCTGTGCCACCCAGAGAATGGCAGATGGAACGGGCTTTCCAGACCGCGCTGGCACTGCTCCGACCCGAGGTCGTTTTTATTCTGGGAGATGTGTTCGACGAGGGGAAGTGGAGCTCTCCAAAGGTATGTGCCCAAAAAAGCCCGTTAATACAGGGTACACTGCAGCGAATTCTTGGAGTTGTCCATATTGAGATTCGAACCTGCAACTTAGTCTTGGCAACTATGCAAAGAGGTACAAACCTGTTGATGCGGGGTCGATGTTATTCTAGCGACAGTAGTCAAACACTGAACAGGTCTATGTAATAGTCCTATAGACTGACTGTATTTATTCCCCCTGACCCTACAGGTCTATGTAATAGTCCTATAGACTGACTGTATTTATTCCCCCTGTCCCTACAGGTCTATGTAATAGTCCTATAGACTGACTGTATTTATTCCCCCTGTCCCTACAGGTCTATGTAATAGTCCTATAGACTGACTGTATTTATTCCCCCTGACCCTACAGGTCTATGTAATAGTCCTACAGACTGACTGTATTTATTCCTCTTCCTATGTAATAGTCCTATAGACTGACTGTATTTATTCCCCCTGACCCTACAGGTCTATGTAATAGTCCTATAGACTGTCTGTATTTATTCCCCCTGTCCCTACAGGTCTATGTAATAGTCCTATAGACTGACTGTATTTATTCCCCCTGTCCCTACAGGTCTATGTAATAGTCCTATAGACTGACTGTATTTATTCCCCCTGTCCCTACAGGTATATGTAATAGTCCTACAGACTGACTGTATTTATTCCTCTTCCTATGTAATAGTCCTATAGACTGACTGTATTTATTCCTCTTCCTATGTAATAGTCCTATAGACTGACTGTATTTATTCCCCCTGTCCCTACAGGTCTATGTAATAGTCCTATAGACTGACTGTATTTATTCCCCCTGTCCCTACAGGTCTATGTAATAGTCCTATAGACTGACTGTATTTATTCCCCCTGTCCCTACAGGTATATGTAATAGTCCTACAGACTGACTGTATTTATTCCTCTTCCTATGTAATAGTCCTATAGACTGACTGTATTTATTCCTCTTCCTATGTAATAGTCCTATAGACTGACTGTATTTATTCCCCCTGTCCCTACAGGTCTATGTAATAGTCCTATAGACTGACTGTATTTATTCCCCCTGTCCCTACAGGTCTATATAATAGTCCTATAGACTGACTGTATTTATTCCCCCTGTCCCTACAGGTCTATGTAATAGTCCTATAGACTGACTGTATTTATTCCTCTTCCTATGTAATAGTCCTATAGACTGACTGTATTTATTCCCCCTGTCCCTACAGGTATATGTAATAGTCCTATAGACTGACTATATTTATTCCCCCTGTCCCAAAAAGGTCTACATAATAGTCCTATAGACCGACTGTATTTATTCCCCCTGTCCCTACAGGTCTATGTAATAGTCCTATAGACTGACTATATTTATTCCCCCTGACCCTACAGGTCTACATAATAGTCCTATAGACCGACTGTATTTATTCCTCTTCCTATGTAATAGTCCTATAGACTGACTGTATTTATTCCCCCTGTCCCTACAGGTCTATGTAATAGTCCTATAGACTGACTGTATTTATTCCCCCTGTCCCTACAGGTCTATGTAATAGTCCTATAGACTGACTGTATTTATTCCCCCTGTCCCTACAGGTCTATGTAATAGTCCTATAGACTGACTATATTTATTCCCCCTGTCCCTACAGGTCTATGTAATAGTCCTATAGACTGACTGTATTTATTCCCCCTGTCCCTACAGGTCTACATAATGGTCCTATAGACTGACTGTATTTATTCCCCCTGTCCCTACAGGTCTATGTAATAGTCCTATAGACTGACTGTATTTATTCCTCTTCCTATATAATAGTCCTATAGACTGACTGTATTTATTCCTCTTCCTATGTAATAGTCCTATAGACTGACTGTATTTATTCCTCTTCCTATGTAATAGTCCTATAGACTGACTGTATTTATTCCCCCTGTCCCTACAGGTCTATGTAATAGTCCTACAGACTGACTGTATTTATTCCTCTTCCTATGTAATAGTCCTATAGACTGACTGTATTTATTCCTCTTCCTATGTAATAGTCCTATAGACTGACTGTATTTATTCCTCTTCCTATGTAATAGTCCTATAGACTGACTCTATTTATTCCTCTTCCTATGTAATAGTCCTATAGACTGACTGTATTTATTCCTCTTCCTATGTAATAGTCCTATAGACTGACTGTATTTATTCCTCTTCCTATGTAATAGTCCTATAGACTGACTGTATTTATTCCTCTTCCTATGTAATAGTCCTATAGAATGACTGTATTTATTCCCCCTGTCCCTACAGGTCTATGTAATAGTCCTACAGACTGACTGTATTTATTACTCTTCCTATGTAATAGTCCTATAGACTGACTGTATTTATTCCTCTTCCTATGTAATAGTCCTATAGACTGACTGTATTTATTCCTCTTCCTATGTAATAGTCCTATAGACTGACTGTATTTATTCCCCCTGTCCCTACAGGTCTATGTAATAGTCCTATAGACTGACTGTATTTATTCCCCCTGTCCCTACAGGTCTACATAATAGTCCTATAGACTGACTGTATTTATTCCCCCTGTCCCTACAGGTCTATGTAATAGTCCTATAGACTGACTGTATTTATTCCCCCTGTCCCTACAGGTCTACATAATAGTCCTATAGACTGACTGTATTTATTCCCCCTGTCCCTACAGGTCTATGTAATAGTCCTATAGACTGACTGTATTTATTCCCCCTGTCCCTACAGGTCTATGTAATAGTCCTATAGACTGACTGTATTTATTCCTCTTCCTATATAATAGTCCACTTGGTCTTATTCCCTCCACAGAACTGGGAGGATGATGTTTGTCGTTTCCAGAAGATGTTCAGACATCCCAGTGACACAGAGCTGGTAGTTCTGGTTGGAAACCACGACATCGGCTTCCACTACGAGTAGGTTAATATCCATCAGCATAAAGCTGTAGACTGTATACTGCACATACCGTATACTGTACATACCGTATACTGCAGTCTCTATACTGTACATACCGTATACTGCAGTCTCTATACTGTACATACCGTATACTGCAGTCTCTATACTGCACATACCGTATACTGCACATACTGTATACTGCAGTCTCTATACTGTACATACCGTATACTGCAGTCTCTATACTGCACATACCGTATACTGTACATACCGTATACTGCAGTCTCTATACTGTACATACCGTATACTGCAGACTCTATACTGTACATACCGTATACTGTACATACCGTATACTGCAGACTCTATACTGTACATACCGTATACTGCAGTCTCTATACTGTACATACCGTATACTGTACATACCGTATACTGCAGTCTCTATACTGTACATACCGTATACTGCAGACTCTATACTGTACATACCGTACACTGCAGTCTCTATACTGCACATACCGTACACTGCAGACTATACTGTACATACCGTATACTGCAGACTATACTGTACATACCGTATACTGCACATACCGTATACTGCAGACTATACTGTACATACCGTATACTGCAGACTCAGTACTGTACATACCGTATACTGCAGACTCCATACTGTACATACCGTATACTGTACATACCGTATACTGCAGTCTCTATACTGTACATACCGTATACTGCAGACTCTATACTGTACATACCGTACACTGCAGTCTCTATACTGCACATACCGTACACTGCAGACTATACTGTACATACCGTATACTGCAGACTATACTGTACATACCGTATACTGCACATACCGTATACTGCAGACTATACTGTACATACCGTATACTGCAGACTCAGTACTGTACATACCGTATACTGCAGACTCCATACTGTACATACCGTATACTGCACATACCGTATACTGCACATACCGTATACTGTACATACCGTATACTGCAGTCTCTATACTGTACATACCGTATACTGCAGACTCTATACTGTACATACCGTACACTGCAGTCTCTATACTGCACATACCGTACACTGCAGACTATACTGTACATACCGTATACTGCAGACTATACTGTACATACCGTATACTGCACATACCGTATACTGCAGATTATACTGTACATACCGTATACTGCAGACTCAGTACTGTACATACCGTATACTGCAGACTCCATACTGTACATACCGTACACTGTAGACTCTATACTGTACATACCGTATACTGCACATACCGTATACTGTAGACTCCATACTGTACATACCGTATACTGCAGACTCTATACTGTACATACCGTATACTGCAGTCTCTATACTGTACATACCGTATACTGCAGACTCTATACTGTACATAGCGTATACTGCACTCTATACTGTACATACCGTACACTGCAGTCTCTATACTGTACATACCGTATACTGCAGACTCTATACTGTACATACCGTATACTGCAGACTATACTGTACATACCGTATACTGCAGTCTCTATACTGTACATACCGTATACTGTACATACCGTATACTGCAGTCTCTATACTGTACATACCGTATACTGCAGACTCTATACTGTACATACCGTACACTGCAGTCTCTATACTGCACATACCGTACACTGCAGACTATACTGTACATACCGTATACTGCAGACTATACTGTACATACCGTATACTGCACATACCGTATACTGCAGACTATACTGTACATACCGTATACTGCAGACTCAGTACTGTACATACCGTATACTGCAGACTCCATACTGCACATACCGTACACTGCAGACTATACTGTACATACCGTATACTGCAGACTATACTGTACATACCGTATACTGCACATACCGTATACTGCAGACTATACTGTACATACCGTATACTGCAGACTCAGTACTGTACATACCGTATACTGCAGACTCCATACTGTACATACCGTATACTGCACATACCGTATACTGTACATACCGTATACTGCAGTCTCTATACTGTACATACCGTATACTGCAGACTCTATACTGTACATACCGTACACTGCAGTCTCTATACTGCACATACCGTACACTGCAGACTATACTGTACATACCGTATACTGCAGACTATACTGCACATACCGTATACTGCAGACTATACTGTACATACCGTATACTGCAGACTCAGTACTGTACATACCGTATACTGCAGACTCCATACTGTACATACCGTACACTGTAGACTCTATACTGTACATACCGTATACTGCACATACCGTATACTGTAGACTCCATACTGTACATACCGTATACTGCAGACTCTATACTGTACATACCGTATACTGCAGTCTCTATACTGTACATACCGTATACTGCAGACTCTATACTGTACATAGCGTATACTGCACTCTATACTGTACATACCGTACACTGCAGACTCTATACTGTACATACCGTACACTGCAGACTATACTGTACATACCGTATACTGCAGACTATACTGTACATACCGTATACTGCAGACTATACTGTACATACCGTATACTGCAGACTCAGTACTGTACATACCGTATACTGCAGACTCCATACTGTACATACCGTACACTGTAGACTCTATACTGTACATACCGTATACTGCACATACCGTATACTGTAGACTCCATACTGTACATACCGTATACTGCAGACTCTATACTGTACATACCGTATACTGCAGTCGCTATACTGTACATACCGTATACTGCAGTCTCTATAATGTACATACCGTACACAGCAGACTATACTGTACATACCGTATACTGCAGACTCTATACTGTACATACCATATACTGCAGACTCTATACTGTACATACCGTATACTGCAGACTCTATACTGTACATACCGTATACTGCAGACTCTATACTGTACATACCGTATACTGCAGACTCCATACTGTACATACCGTATACTGCAGACTCCATACTGTACACTGCAGACTCTATACTGTACATACCGTATACTGCAGACTCTATACTGTACATACCGTATACTGCAGACTCTATACTGTACATACCGTATACTGCAGACTCCATACTGTACATACCGTATACTGCAGACTATACTGTATATACCGTATACTGCAGACTATACTGTACATACCGTATACTGCAGACTCTATACTCTACATACCGTATACTGTACATACTGTATACTGCAGCCTCCTGTACATACCGTATACTGCAGACTCCTGTACATACCGTATACTGCAGACTCTATACTGTACATACCGTATATTGCAGACTCTATACTGTACATACCGTATACTGCAGTCTCTATACTGCACATACCGTATACTGCAGCCTCCTGTACATACCGTATACTGCAGACTCTATACTGTACATACAGTACACTGTATCCTGTATTACCTTCTATAATAATTTACAGATTGCAGAATAGCCAAAGCATACTGGGGAATAGTGAATAGTGGCCTCTGTTCTTGACAGTTTAACCTCTCAAAAGAAGCTTGTAGTAGCCAATGAAAAGTCTCACAGAATAATGATGCAAAACGGCTTGTCTGGACGTGACTGCATGGACTAACCTCTAACTGGCTTGGGGCCATCTCCTCCTCCTGAAGAATGGACTGGTTCAAGTTACAGCGCTTTGAGAAGGCCTTCAATACCACCTCCACCAGAATGGTCACCAAGAAAGGAGTGAAGTAAGTCTCTCTACTGTATAAACCCCAAGGTGTTGTCTCTGTCTCTCTACTGTATAAACCCCAAAGTGTTGTCTCTCTACTGTATAAACCCCAAAGTGTTGTCTCTGTCTCTCTACTGTGTAAACCCCAAGGTGTTGTCTCTCTCTCTCTCTACTGTATAAACCCTAAGGTGTTGTCTCTCTCTCTCTCTACTGTATAAACCCCAAGGTGTTGTCTCTCTACTGTATAAACCCCAAGGTGTTGTCTCTCTACTGTATAAACCCCAAGGTGTTGTCTCTCTACTGTATAAACCCCAAGGTGTTGTCTCTCTACTGTATAAACCCCAAGGTGTTGTCTCTCTACTGTATAAACCCCAAGGTGTTGTCTCTCTACTGTATAAACCCCAAGGTGTTGTCTCTCTACTGTATAAACCCTAAGGTGTTGTCTCTCTCTCTCTACTGTATAAACCCTAAGGTGTTGTCTCTCTCTCTCTCTACTGTATAAACCCCAAGGTGTTGTCTCTCTACTGTATAAACCCCAAGGTGTTGTCTCTGTCTCTCTACTGTATAAACCCCAAGGTGTTGTCTCTCTACTGTATAAACCCCAAGGTGTTGTCTCTCTACTGTATAAACCCCAAGGTGTTGTCTCTCTACTGTATAAACCCCAAGGTGTTGTCTCTCTACTGTATAAACCCCAAGGTGTTGTCTCTCTACTGTATAAACCCTGAGGTGTTGTCTCTCTACTGTATAAACCCCAAGGTGTTGTCTCTCTACTGTATAAACCCTAAGGTGTTGTCTCTGTCTCTCTACTGTATAAACCCCAAAGTGTTGTCTCTCTACTGTATAAACCCTAAGGTGTTGTCTCTCTACTGTATAAACCCCAAGGTGTTGTCTCTGTCTCTCTACTGTATAAACCCCAAGGTGTTGTCTCTGTCTCTCTACTGTATAAACCCCAAGGTGTTGTCTCTCTACTGTATAAACCCCAAGGTGTTGTCTCTCTACTGTATAAACCCTAAGGTGTTGTCTCTCTCTCTCTACTGTATAAACCCTGAGGTGTTGTCTCTCTACTGTATAAACCCCAAGGTGTTGTCTCTCTCTCTACTGTATAAACCCCAAGGTGTTGTCTCTCTACTGTATAAACCCCAAGGTGTTGTCTCTCTCTACTGTATAAACCCCAAGGTGTTGTCTCTCTACTGTATAAACCCTAAGGTGTTGTCTCTCTACTGTATAAACCCCAAGGTGTTGTCTCTCTACTGTATAAACCCCAAGGTGTTGTCTCTCTCTCTACTGTATAAACCCCAAGGTGTTGTCTCTCTACTGTATAAACCCTAAGGTGTTGTCTCTCTCTCTCTCTACTGTATAAACCCTAAGGTGTTGTCTCTCTACTGTATAAACCCTAAGGTGTTGTCTCTCTACTGTATATACCCTAAGGTGTTGTCTCTGTCTCTCTACTGTATAAACCCCAAAGTGTTGTCTCTCTCTCTCTACTGTATAAACCCTAAGGTGTTGTCTCTCTACTGTATAAACCCCAAGGTGTTGTCTCTCTCTCTACTGTATAAACCCCAAGGTGTTGTCTCTCTACTGTATAAACCCCAAGGTGTTGTCTCTCTACTGTATAAACCCCAAGGTGTTGTCTCTCTACTGTATAAACCCCAAGGTGTTGTCTCTCTACTGTATAAACCCTAAGGTGTTGTCTCTCTACTGTATAAACCCTAAGGTGTTGTCTCTACTGTATAAACCCCAAGGTGTTGTCTCTCTACTGTATAAACCCCAAGGTGTTGTCTCTCTACTGTATAAACCCCAAGGTGTTGTCTCTCTACTGTATTAACCCCAAAGTGTTGTCTCTGTCTCTCTACTGTATAAACCCTAAGGTGTTGTCTCTGTCTCTCTACTGTATAAACCCCAAGGTGTTGTCTCTGTCTCTCTACTGTATAAACCCCAAGGTGTTGTCTCTGTCTCTCTACTGTATAAACCCTAAGATATTGTCTCTGTCTCTCTACTGTATAAACCCCAAGGTGTTGTCTCTCTACTGTATAAACCCTAAGGTGTTGTCTCTCTACTGTATAAACCCCAAGGTGTTGTCTCTCTACTGTATAAACCCCAAGGTGTTGTCTCTCTACTGTATAAACCCCAAGGTGTTGTCTCTCTACTGTATAAACCCCAAGGTGTTGTCTCTCTACTGTATAAACCCTAAGGTGTTGTCTCTGTCTCTCTACTGTATAAACCCCAAAGTGTTGTCTCTGTCTCTCTACTGTATAAACCCTAAGGTGTTGTCTCTGTCTCTCTACTGTATAAACCCCAAGGTGTTGTCTCTGTCTCTCTACTGTATAAACCCCAAGGTGTTGTCTCTGTCTCTCTACTGTATAAACTCCAAGGTGTTGTCTCTGTCTCTCTACTGTATAAACTCCAAGGTGTTGTCTCTGTCTCTCTACTGTATAAACCCCAAGGTGTTGTCTCTCTACTGTATAAACCCCAAGGTGTTGTCTCTCTACTGTATAAACCCCAAGGTGTTGTCTCTCTACTGTATAAACCCTAAGGTGTTGTCTCTCTACTGTGTAAACCCTAAGGTGTTGTCTCTCTACTGTATAAACCCCAAAGTGTTGTCTCTCTCTCTCTACTGTATAAACCCCAAGGTGTTGTCTCTGTCTCTCTACTGTATAAACCCTAAGGTGTTGTCTCTCTACTGTATATAGCCTAAGGTGTTGTCTCTGTCTCTCTACTGTATAAACCCTAAGGTGTTGTCTCTCTACTGTATAAACCCCAAGGTGTTGTCTCTGTCTCTCTACTGTATAAACCCCAAAGTGTTGTCTCTGTCTCTCTACTGTATAAACCCTAAGGTGTTGTCTCTGTCTCTCTACTGTATAAACCCTAAGATATTGTCTCTCTCTCTCTACTGTATAAACCCCAAGGTGTTGTCTCTCTACTGTATAAACCCCAAGGTGTTGTCTCTCTACTGTATAAACCCCAAGGTGTTGTCTCTCTACTGTATAAACCCCAAGGTGTTGTCTCTCTACTGTATAAACCCTAAGGTGTTGTCTCTCTCTCTCTACTGTATAAACCCCAAGGTGTTGTCTCTCTCTCTCTCTACTGTATAAACCCCAAGGTGTTGTCTCTGTCTCTCTACTGTATAAACCCCAAGGTGTTGTCTCTACTGTATAAACCCCAAGGTGTTCTCTCTACTGTATAAACCCCAAGGTGTTGTCTCTCTCTCTCTACTGTATAAACCCCAAGGTGTTGTCTCTGTCTCTCTACTGTATAAACCCCAAGGTGTTGTCTCTCTACTGTATAAACCCCAAGGTGTTGTCTCTCTACTATATAAACCCTAAGGTGTTGTCTCTCTACTGTATTAACCCCAAAGTGTTGTCTCTGTCTCTCTACTGTATAAACCCCAAGGTGTTGTCTCTCTCTCTCTACTGTATAAACCCCAAGGTGTTGTCTCTGTCTCTCTACTGTATAAACCCTAAGATATTGTCTCTGTCTCTCTACTGTATAAACCCCAAGGTGTTGTCTCTCTACTGTATAAACCCCAAGGTGTTGTCTCTCTACTGTATAAACCCCAAGGTGTTGTCTCTCTACTGTATAAACCCCAAGGGGTTGTCTCTCTACTGTATAAACCCCAAGGGGTTGTCTCTGTCTCTCTACTGTATAAACCCCAAAGTGTTGTCTCTGTCTCTCTACTGTATAAACCCCAAAGTGTTGTCTCTGTCTCTCTACTGTATAAACCCCAAGGTGTTGTCTCTCTACTGTATAAACCCCAAGGTGTTGTCTCTCTACTGTATAAACCCCAAGGTGTTGTCTCTCTACTGTATAAACCCCAAGGTGTTGTCTCTGTCTCTCTACTGTATAAACCCCAAGGTGTTGTCTCTGTCTCTCTACTGTATAAACCCAAGGTGTTGTCTCTGTCTCTCTACTGTATAAACCCCAAGGTGTTGTCTCTCTACTGTATAAACCCCAAGGTGTTGTCTCTCTACTGTATAAACCCCAAAGTGTTGTCTCTGTCTCTCTACTGTATAAACCCCAAAGTGTTGTCTCTGTCTCTCTACTGTATAAACCCCAAGGTGTTGTCTCTGTCTCTCTACTGTATAAACCCTAAGGTGTTGTCTCTCTACTGTATAAACCCTAAGGTGTTGTCTCTCTACTGTATAAACCCCAAGGGGTTGTCTCTGTCTCTCTACTGTATAAACCCTAAGGTGTTGTCTCTGTCTCTCTACTGTATAAACCCTAAGATATTGTCTCTCTCTCTCTACTGTATAAACCCCAAGGTGTTGTCTCTCTACTGTATAAACCCCAAGGTGTTGTCTCTCTACTGTATAAACCCTAAGGTGTTGTCTCTCTACTGTATAAACCCTAAGGTGTTGTCTCTCTCTCTCTACTGTATAAACCCCAAGGTGTTGTCTCTCTCTCTCTCTACTGTATAAACCCCAAGGTGTTGTCTCTCTACTGTATAAACCCTAAGGTGTTGTCTCTCTACTGTGTAAACCCTAAGATGTTGTCTCTGTACTGTATAAACCCCAAGGTGTTGTCTCTGTCTCTCTACTGTATAAACCCCAAGGTGTTGTCTCTACTGTATAAACCCCAAGGTGTTGTCTCTCTACTGTATAAACCCCAAGGTGTTGTCTCTCTACTGTATAAACCCCAAGGTGTTGTCTCTCTACTATATAAACCCTAAGGTGTTGTCTCTCTACTGTATTAACCCCAAAGTGTTGTCTCTGTCTCTCTACTGTATAAACCCCAAGGTGTTGTCTCTCTCTCTCTACTGTATAAACCCCAAGGTGTTGTCTCTGTCTCTCTACTGTATAAACCCTAAGATATTGTCTCTGTCTCTCTACTGTATAAACCCCAAGGTGTTGTCTCTCTACTGTATAAACCCCAAGGTGTTGTCTCTCTACTGTATAAACCCCAAGGTGTTGTCTCTCTACTGTATAAACCCTAAGGTGTTGTCTCTCTACTATATAAACCCCAAGGTGTTGTCTCTGTCTCTCTACTGTATAAACCCTAAGGTGTTGTCTCTCTACTGTATAAACCCCAAGGTGTTGTCTCTGTCTCTCTAATGTATAAACCCCAAAGTGTTGTCTCTCTACTGTATAAACCCCAAGGTGTTGTCTCTGTCTCTCTACTGTATAAACCCCAAGGTGTTGTCATTACTGTATAAACCCCAAGGTGTTGTCTCTCTACTGTATAAACCCCAAGGTGTTGTCTCTGTCTCTCTACTGTATAAACCCCAAAGTGTTGTCTCTGTCTCTCTACTGTATAAACCCCAAGGTGTTGTCTCTCTACTGTATAAACCCTAAGGTGTTGTCTCTCTACTGTATAAACCCTAATGTGTTGTCTCTGTCTCTCTACTGTATAAACCCCAAGGTGTTGTCTCTCTACTGTATAAACCCCAAGGTGTTGTCTCTCTACTGTATAAACCCCAAGGTGTTGTCTCTGTCTCTCTACTGTATAAACCCTAAGGTGTTGTCTCTGTCTCTCTACTGTATAAACCCCAAGGTGTTGTCTCTGTCTCTCTACTGTATAAACCCTAAGGTGTTGTCTCTGTCTCTCTACTGTATAAACCCCAAGGTGTTGTCTCTGTCTCTCTACTGTATAAACCCCAAGGTGTTGTCTCTCTACTGTATAAACCCCAAGGTGTTGTCTCTCTACTGTATAAACCCCAAGGTGTTGTCTCTCTACTGTATAAACCCCAAGGTGTTGTCTCTGTCTCTCTACTGTATAAACCCTAAGGTGTTGTCTCTGTCTCTCTACTGTATAAACCCCAAAGTGTTGTCTCTCTCTCTCTACTGTATAAACCCTAAGGTGTTGTCTCTCTACTGTATAAACCCCAAGGTGTTGTCTCTGTCTCTCTACTGTATAAACCCTAAGGTGTTGTCTCTGTCTCTCTACTGTATAAACCCCAAGGTGTTGTCTCTGTCTCTCTACTGTATAAACCCCAAGGTGTTGTCTCTCTACTGTATAAACCCCAAGGTGTTGTCTCTCTCTCTCTACTGTATAAACCCTAAGGTGTTGTCTCTCTACTGTATAAACCCCAAGGTGTTGTCTCTCTACTGTATAAACCCCAAGGGGTTGTCTCTGTCTCTCTACTGTATAAACCCTAAGGTGTTGTCTCTGTCTCTCTACTGTATAAACCCTAAGATATTGTCTCTCTCTCTCTACTGTATAAACCCCAAGGTGTTGTCTCTCTACTGTATAAACCCCAAGGTGTTGTCTCTCTACTGTATAAACCCCAAGGTGTTGTCTCTCTACTGTATAAACCCCAAGGTGTTGTCTCTCTACTGTATAAACCCTAAGGTGTTGTCTCTGTCTCTCTACTGTATAAACCCCAAGGTGTTGTCTCTCTACTGTATAAACCCTAAGGTGTTGTCTCTCTACTGTATAAACCCCAAGGTGTTGTCTCTCTACTGTATAAACCCCAAGGTGTTGTCTCTGTCTCTCTACTGTATAAACCCCAAGGTGTTGTCTCTACTGTATAAACCCCAAGGTGTTGTGTCTCTACTGTATAAACCCCAAGGTGTTGTCTCTCTAATGTATATACCCAAAGGTGTTGTCTCTCTCTCTACTGTATAAACCCCAAGGTGTTGTCTCTCTACTGTATAAACCCCAAGGGGTTGTCTCTGTCTCTCTACTGTATAAACCCTAAGATATTGTCTCTGTCTCTCTACTGTATATACCCTAAGGTGTTGTCTCTGTCTCTCTACTGTATAAACCCCAAGGTGTTGTCTCTCTACTGTATAAACCCCAAGGTGTTGTCTCTCTACTGTATAAACCCCAAGGTGTTGTCTCTCTACTGTATAAACCCCAAGGTGTTGTCTCTGTCTCTCTACTGTATAAACCCTAAGGTGTTGTCTCTGTCTCTCTACTGTATAAACCCCAAAGTGTTGTCTCTCTCTCTCTACTGTATAAACCCTAAGGTGTTGTCTCTCTACTGTATAAACCCCAAGGTGTTGTCTCTGTCTCTCTACTGTATAAACCCTAAGGTGTTGTCTCTGTCTCTCTACTGTATAAACCCCAAGGTGTTGTCTCTGTCTCTCTACTGTATAAACCCCAAGGTGTTGTCTCTCTACTGTATAAACCCCAAGGTGTTGTCTCTCTCTCTCTACTGTATAAACCCTAAGGTGTTGTCTCTCTACTGTATAAACCCCAAGGTGTTGTCTCTCTACTGTATAAACCCCAAGGGGTTGTCTCTGTCTCTCTACTGTATAAACCCTAAGGTGTTGTCTCTGTCTCTCTACTGTATAAACCCTAAGATATTGTCTCTCTCTCTCTACTGTATAAACCCCAAGGTGTTGTCTCTCTACTGTATAAACCCCAAGGTGTTGTCTCTCTACTGTATAAACCCCAAGGTGTTGTCTCTCTACTGTATAAACCCCAAGGTGTTGTCTCTCTACTGTATAAACCCTAAGGTGTTGTCTCTGTCTCTCTACTGTATAAACCCCAAGGTGTTGTCTCTCTACTGTATAAACCCTAAGGTGTTGTCTCTCTACTGTATAAACCCCAAGGTGTTGTCTCTCTACTGTATAAACCCCAAGGTGTTGTCTCTGTCTCTCTACTGTATAAACCCCAAGGTGTTGTCTCTACTGTATAAACCCCAAGGTGTTGTGTCTCTACTGTATAAACCCCAAGGTGTTGTCTCTCTAATGTATATACCCAAAGGTGTTGTCTCTCTCTCTACTGTATAAACCCCAAGGTGTTGTCTCTCTACTGTATAAACCCCAAGGGGTTGTCTCTGTCTCTCTACTGTATAAACCCTAAGATATTGTCTCTGTCTCTCTACTGTATATACCCTAAGGTGTTGTCTCTGTCTCTCTACTGTATAAACCCCAAGGTGTTGTCTCTCTACTGTATAAACCCCAAGGTGTTGTCTCTCTACTGTATAAACCCCAAGGTGTTGTCTCTCTACTGTATAAACCCTAAGGTGTTGTCTCTCTACTATATAAACCCCAAGGTGTTGTCTCTGTCTCTCTACTGTATAAACCCTAAGGTGTTGTCTCTCTACTGTATAAACCCCAAGGTGTTGTCTCTCTACTGTATAAACCCCAAGGTGTTGTCTCTGTCTCTCTACTGTATAAACCCCAAGGTGTTGTCTCTGTCTCTCTACTGTATAAACCCTAAGATATTGTCTCTGTCTCTCTACTGTATAAACCCCAAGGTGTTGTCTCTCTACTGTATAAACCCCAAGGTGTTGTCTCTCTACTGTATAAACCCCAAGGTGTTGTCTCTCTACTGTATAAACCCTAAGGTGTTGTCTCTCTACTGTATAAACCCCAAGGTGTTGTCTCTGTCTCTCTAATGTATAAACCCCAAAGTGTTGTCGCTCTACTGTATAAACCCTAAGGTGTTGTCTCTCTACTATATAAACCCCAAGGTGTTGTCTCTCTACTGTATAAACCCCAAGGTGTTGTCTCTGTCTCTCTAATGTATAAACCCCAAAGTGTTGTCGCTCTACTGTATAAACCCCAAGGTGTTGTCTCTGTCTCTCTACTGTATAAACCCCAAGGTGTTGTCTCTACTGTATAAACCCCAAGGTGTTGTCTCTCTACTGTATAAACCCCAAGGTGTTGTCTCTGTCTCTCTACTGTATAAACCCCAAAGTGTTGTCTCTGTCTCTCTACTGTATAAACCCTAAGGTGTTGTCTCTGTCTCTCTACTGTATAAACCCCAAGGTGTTGTCTCTCTACTGTATAAACCCCAAGGTGTTGTCTCTCTACTGTATAAACCCCAAGGGGTTGTCTCTGTCTCTCTACTGTATAAACCCCAAAGTGTTGTCTCTCTCTCTCTACTGTATAAACCCTAAGGTGTTGTCTCTCTACTGTATAAACCCCAAGGTGTTGTCTCTCTACTGTATAAACCCCAAGGGGTTGTCTCTGTCTCTCTACTGTATAAACCCCAAAGTGTTGTCTCTCTCTCTCTACTGTATAAACCCTAAGGTGTTGTCTCTCTACTGTATAAACCCCAAGGTGTTGTCTCTCTACTGTATAAACCCCAAGGGGTTGTCTCTGTCTCTCTACTGTATAAACCCTAAGGTGTTGTCTCTGTCTCTCTACTGTATAAACCCTAAGATATTGTCTCTCTCTCTCTACTGTATAAACCCCAAGGTGTTGTCTCTCTACTGTATAAACCCCAAGGTGTTGTCTCTCTACTGTATAAACCCCAAGGTGTTGTCTCTCTACTGTATAAACCCCAAGGTGTTGTCTCTCTACTGTATAAACCCCAAGGTGTTGTCTCTGTCTCTCTACTGTATATACCCTAAGGTGTTGTCTCTGTCTCTCTACTGTATATACCCTAAGGTGTTGTCTCTGTCTCTCTACTGTATAAACCCTAAAGTGTTGTCTCTCTACTGTGTAAACCCCAAGGTGTTGTCTCTGTCTCTCTACTGTATAAACCCCAAGGTGTTGTCTCTGTCTCTCTACTGTATAAACCCCAAGGTGTTGTCTCTACTGTATAAACCCCAAGGTGTTGTGTCTCTACTGTATAAACCCCAAGGTGTTGTCTCTCTAATGTATATACCCTAAGGTGTTGTCTCTCTCTCTACTGTATAAACCCTAAGGTGTTGTCTCTCTCTCTCTCTACTGTATAAACCCCAAGGTGTTGTCTCTCTACTGTATAAACCCCAAGGTGTTGTCTCTCTACTGTATAAACCCTAAGATATTGTCTCTGTCTCTCTACTGTATATACCCTAAGGTGTTGTCTCTGTCTCTCTACTGTATAAACCCCAAGGTGTTGTCTCTCTACTGTATAAACCCCAAGGGGTTGTCTCTGTCTCTCTACTGTATAAACCCCAAAGTGTTGTCTCTCTCTCTCTCTACTGTATAAACCCTAAGGTGTTGTCTCTGTCTCTCTACTGTATAAACCCTAAGGTGTTGTCTCTCTACTGTATAAACCCCAAGGTGTTGTCTCTCTACTGTATAAACCCTAAGGTGTTGTCTCTCTACTGTATAAACCCCAAGGTGTTGTCTCTCTACTGTATAAACCCCAAGGTGTTGTCTCTGTCTCTCTACTGTATAAACCCCAAGGTGTTGTCTCTACTGTATAAACCCCAAGGTGTTGTGTCTCTACTGTATAAACCCCAAGGTGTTGTCTCTCTAATGTATATACCCAAAGGTGTTGTCTCTCTCTCTACTGTATAAACCCCAAGGTGTTGTCTCTCTACTGTATAAACCCCAAGGGGTTGTCTCTGTCTCTCTACTGTATAAACCCTAAGATATTGTCTCTGTCTCTCTACTGTATATACCCTAAGGTGTTGTCTCTGTCTCTCTACTGTATAAACCCCAAGGTGTTGTCTCTCTACTGTATAAACCCCAAGGTGTTGTCTCTCTACTGTATAAACCCCAAGGTGTTGTCTCTCTACTGTATAAACCCTAAGGTGTTGTCTCTCTACTATATAAACCCCAAGGTGTTGTCTCTGTCTCTCTACTGTATAAACCCTAAGGTGTTGTCTCTCTCTCTACTGTATAAACCCCAAGGTGTTGTCTCTCTACTGTATAAACCCCAAGGTGTTGTCTCTGTCTCTACTGTATAAACCCCAAGGTGTTGTCTCTGTCTCTCTACTGTATAAACCCTAAGATATTGTCTCTGTCTCTCTACTGTATAAACCCCAAGGTGTTGTCTCTCTACTGTATAAACCCCAAGGTGTTGTCTCTCTACTGTATAAACCCCAAGGTGTTGTCTCTCTACTGTATAAACCCTAAGGTGTTGTCTCTCTACTGTATAAACCCCAAGGTGTTGTCTCTGTCTCTCTAATGTATAAACCCCAAAGTGTTGTCGCTCTACTGTATAAACCCTAAGGTGTTGTCTCTCTACTATATAAACCCCAAGGTGTTGTCTCTCTACTGTATAAACCCCAAGGTGTTGTCTCTGTCTCTCTAATGTATAAACCCCAAAGTGTTGTCGCTCTACTGTATAAACCCCAAGGTGTTGTCTCTGTCTCTCTACTGTATAAACCCCAAGGTGTTGTCTCTACTGTATAAACCCCAAGGTGTTGTCTCTCTACTGTATAAACCCCAAGGTGTTGTCTCTGTCTCTCTACTGTATAAACCCCAAAGTGTTGTCTCTGTCTCTCTACTGTATAAACCCTAAGGTGTTGTCTCTGTCTCTCTACTGTATAAACCCCAAGGTGTTGTCTCTCTACTGTATAAACCCCAAGGTGTTGTCTCTCTACTGTATAAACCCCAAGGGGTTGTCTCTGTCTCTCTACTGTATAAACCCCAAAGTGTTGTCTCTCTCTCTCTACTGTATAAACCCTAAGGTGTTGTCTCTCTACTGTATAAACCCCAAGGTGTTGTCTCTCTACTGTATAAACCCCAAGGGGTTGTCTCTGTCTCTCTACTGTATAAACCCCAAAGTGTTGTCTCTCTCTCTCTACTGTATAAACCCTAAGGTGTTGTCTCTCTACTGTATAAACCCCAAGGTGTTGTCTCTCTACTGTATAAACCCCAAGGGGTTGTCTCTGTCTCTCTACTGTATAAACCCTAAGGTGTTGTCTCTGTCTCTCTACTGTATAAACCCTAAGATATTGTCTCTCTCTCTCTACTGTATAAACCCCAAGGTGTTGTCTCTCTACTGTATAAACCCCAAGGTGTTGTCTCTCTACTGTATAAACCCCAAGGTGTTGTCTCTCTACTGTATAAACCCCAAGGTGTTGTCTCTCTACTGTATAAACCCCAAGGTGTTGTCTCTGTCTCTCTACTGTATATACCCTAAGGTGTTGTCTCTGTCTCTCTACTGTATATACCCTAAGGTGTTGTCTCTGTCTCTCTACTGTATAAACCCTAAAGTGTTGTCTCTCTACTGTGTAAACCCCAAGGTGTTGTCTCTGTCTCTCTACTGTATAAACCCCAAGGTGTTGTCTCTGTCTCTCTACTGTATAAACCCCAAGGTGTTGTCTCTACTGTATAAACCCCAAGGTGTTGTGTCTCTACTGTATAAACCCCAAGGTGTTGTCTCTCTAATGTATATACCCTAAGGTGTTGTCTCTCTCTCTACTGTATAAACCCTAAGGTGTTGTCTCTCTCTCTCTCTACTGTATAAACCCCAAGGTGTTGTCTCTCTACTGTATAAACCCCAAGGTGTTGTCTCTCTACTGTATAAACCCTAAGATATTGTCTCTGTCTCTCTACTGTATATACCCTAAGGTGTTGTCTCTGTCTCTCTACTGTATAAACCCCAAGGTGTTGTCTCTCTACTGTATAAACCCCAAGGGGTTGTCTCTGTCTCTCTACTGTATAAACCCCAAAGTGTTGTCTCTCTCTCTCTCTACTGTATAAACCCAAAGGGGTTGTCTCTGTCTCTCTACTGTATAAACCCCAAAGTGTTGTCTCTCTCTCTCTACTGTATAAACCCTAAGGTGTTGTCTCTCTACTGGTCTCTCTACTGTATAAACCCCAAGGGGTTGTCTCTGTCTCTCTACTGTATAAACCCTAAGGTGTTGTCTCTGTCTCTCTACTGTATAAACCCTAAGATATTGTCTCTCTCTCTCTACTGTATAAACCCCAAGGTGTTGTCTCTCTACTGTATAAACCCCACGGTGTTGTCTCTCTACTGTATAAACCCCAAGGTGTTGTCTCTCTACTGTATAAACCCCAAGGTGTTGTCTCTCTACTGTATAAACCCTAAGGTGTTGTCTCTCTACTGTGTAAACCCTAAGGTGTTCTCTCTCTCTCTCTCTACTGTATAAACCCCAAGGTGTTGTCTCTCTCTCTCTACTGTATAAACCCCAAGGTGTTGTCTCTGTCTCTCTACTGTATAAACCCTAAGATATTGTCTCTGTCTCTCTACTGTATAAACCCCAAGGTGTTGTCTCTCTACTGTATAAACCCCAAGGTGTTGTCTCTCTACTACTGTATAAACCCCAAGGTGTTGTCTCTGTCTCTCTACTGTATAAAACCCAAAGTGTTGTCTCTCTACTGTATAAACCCTAAGGTGTTGTCTCTGTCTCTCTACTGTATAAACCCCAAGGTGTTGTCTCTACTGTATAAACCCTAAGGTGTTGTCTCTCTACTGTATAAACCCCAAGGTGTTGTCTCTCTCTCTACTGTATAAACCCCAAGGTGTTGTCTCTCTACTGTATAAACCCCAAAGTGTTGTCTCTCTACTGTATAAACCCCAAGGTGTTGTCTCTCTCTCTACTGTATAAACCCCAAGGTGTTGTCTCTCTACTGTATAAACCCCAAGGTGTTGTCTCTCTACTGTATAAACCCCAAGGTGTTGTCTCTCTACTGTATAAACCCCAAGGTGTTGTCTCTCTCTACTGTATAAACCCCAAGGTGTTGTCTCTCTACTGTATAAACCCCAAGGTGTTGTCTCTCTACTGTATAAACCCCAAGGTGTTGTCTCTCTACTGTATAAACCCCAAGGTGTTGTCTCTCTACTGTATAAACCCCAAGGTGTTGTCTCTCTACTGTATAAACCCCAAGGTGTTGTCTCTCTACTGTATAAACCCCAAGGTGTTGTCTCTCTACTGTATAAACCCCAAGGTGTTGTCTCTCTCTCTCTACTGTATAAACCCCAAGGTGTTGTCTCTCTACTGTATAAACCCCAAGGTGTTGTCTCTCTACTGTGTAAACCCCAAGGTGTTGTCTCTCTACTGTATAAACCCCAAAGTTTTGTCTCTCTCTCTCTACTGTATAAACCCCAAAGTGTTGTATCTCTACTGTATAAACCCTAAGGTGTTGTATCTCTACTGTATAAACCCTAAGGTGTTGTCTCTCTACTGTATAAACCCCAAGGTGTTGTCTCTACTGTATAAACCCCAAGGTGTTGTCTCTCTACTGTATAAACCCCAAGGTGTTGTCTCTCTACTGTATAAACCCCAAGGTGTTGTCTCTACTGTATAAACCCCAAGGTGTTGTCTCTCTACTGTATAAACCCCAAGGTGTTGTCTCTCTACTGTATAAACCCCAAGGTGTTGTCTCTCTACTGTATAAACCCCAAGGTGTTGTCTCTCTACTGTATAAACCCCAAGGTGTTGTCTCTACTGTATAAACCCCAAGGTGTTGTCTCTCTACTGTATAAACCCCAAGGTGTTGTCTCTACTGTATAAACCCCAAGGTGTTGTCTCTCTACTGTATATACCCTAAGGTGTTGTCTCTACTGTATAAACCCCAAGGTGTTGTCTCTCTACTGTATAAACCCCAAGGTGTTGTCTCTACTGTATAAACCCCAAGGTGTTGTCTCTCTACTGTATAAACCCCAAGGTGTTGTCTCTCTACTGTATAAACCCCAAGGTGTTGTCTCTCTACTGTATAAACCCCAAGGTGTTGTGTCTCTACTGTATAAACCCCAAGGTGTTGTCTCTCTACTGTATATACCCTAAGGTGTTGTCTCTCTACTGTATAAACCCCAAGGTGTTGTCTCTCTACTGTGTAAACCCCAAGGTGTTGTCTCTCTACTGTATAAACCCCAAGGTGTTGTCTCTCTACTGTATAAACCCCAAGGTGTTTACATTTACATTTACATTTAAGTCATTTAGCAGACGCTCTTATCCAGAGCGACTTACAAATTGGTGCGTTCACCTTAAGACATCCAGTGGAACAGCCACTTTACAATAGTGCATCTAAATCTGTTAAGGGGGGAGGTGAGAAGGATTACTTTATCCTATCCTAGGTATTCCTGAAAGAGGTGGGGTTTCAGGTGTCTCCGGAAGGTGGTGATTGACTCCGCTGTCCTGGCGTCGTGAGGGATTTTGTTCCACCATTGGGGGGCCAGAGCAGCGAACAGTTTTGACTGGGCTGCGCAGGAACTGTACTTCCTCAGTGGTAGGGAGGCGAGCAGGCCAGAGGTGGACGAACGCAGTGCCCTTGTTTGGGTGTAGGGCCTGATCAGAGCCTGGAGGTACTGAGGTGCCGTTCCCCTCACAGCTCCGTAGGCAAGCACCATGGTCTTGTAGCGGATACGAGCTTCAACTGGAAGCCAGTGGAGAGAGCGGAGGAGCGAGGTGACGTGAGAGAACTTGGGAAGGTTGAACACCAGACGGGCTGCGGCGTTCTGGATGAGTTGTAGGGGTTTAATGGCACAGGCAGGGAGCCCAGCCAACAGCGAGTTACATTTACATTTACATTTAAGTCATTTAGCAGACGCTCTTATCCAGAGCGACTTACAAATTGGTGCATTCACCTTATGACCTCCAGTGGAACAGTAGTGCATCTAAATCTTTTCAGGGGAGGGGGTGAGAGGGATTACTTTATCCTATCCTAGGTATTCCTTAAAGAGGTGGGGTTTCAGGTGTCTCCGGAAGGTGGTGATTGACTCCGCTGTCCTGGCGTCGTGAGGGAGTTTGTTCCACCATTGGGGGGCCAGAGCAGCGAACAGTTTTGACTGGGCTGAGCGGGAACTGTACTTCCTCAGTGGTAGGGAGGCGAGCAGGCCAGAGGTGGATGAACGCAGTGCCCTTGTTTGGGTGTAGGGCCTGATCAGAGCCTGGAGGTACTGAGGTGCCGTTCCCCTCACAGCTCCGTAGGCAAGCACCATGGTCTTGTAGCGGATGCGAGCTTCAACTGGAAGCCAGTGGAGGGAGCGGAGGAGCGGGGTGACGTGAGAGAACTTGGGAAGGTTGAACACCAGACGGGCTGCGGCGTTCTGGATGAGTTGTAGGGGTTTAATGGCACAGGCAGGGAGCCCAGCCAACAGCGAGTTGCAGTAATCCAGACGGGAGATGACAAGTGCCTGGATTAGGACCTGCGCCGCTTCCTGTGTGAGGCAGGGTCGTACTCTGCGGATGTTGTAGAGCATGAACCTACAGGAACGGGCCACCGCCTTGATGTTAGTTGAGAACGACAGGGTGTTGTCCAGGATCACGCCAAGGTTCTTAGCGCTCTGGGAGGAGGACACAATGGAGTTGTCAACCGTGATGGCGAGATCATGGAACGGGCAGTCCTTCCCCGGGAGGAAGAGCAGCTCCGTCTTGCCGAGGTTCAGCTTGAGGTGGTGATCCGTCATCCACACGGATATGTCTGCCAGACATGCAGAGATGCGATTCGCCACCTGGTCATCAGAAGGGGGAAAGGAGAAGATTAATTGTGTGTCGTCTGCATAGCAATGATAGGAGAGACCATGTGAGGTTATGACAGAGCCAAGTGACTTGGTGTATAGCGAGAATAGGAGAGGGCCTAGAACAGAGCCCTGGGGGACACCAGTGGTGAGAGCACGTGGTGTGGAGACGGATTCTCGCCACGCCACCTGGTAGGAGCGACCTGTCAGGTAGGACGCAATCCAAGCGTGGGACGCGCCGGAGATGCCCAACTCGGAGAGGGTGGAGAGGAGGATCTGATGGTTCACAGTATCGAAGGCAGCCGATAGGTCTAGAAGGATGAGAGCAGAGGAGAGAGAGTTAGCTTTAGCAGTGCGGAGCGCCTCCGTGATACAGAGAAGAGCAGTCTCAGTTGAATGACTAGTCTTGAAACCTGACTGATTTGGATCAAGAAGGTCATTCTGAGAGAGATAGCGGGAGAGCTGGCCAAGGACGGCACGTTCAAGAGTTTTGGAGAGAAAAGAAAGAAGGGATACTGGTCTGTAGTTGTTGACATCGGAGGGATCGAGTGTAGGTTTTTTCAGAAGGGGTGCAACTCTCGCTCTCTTGAAGACGGAAGGGACGTAGCCAGCGGTCAGGGATGAGTTGATGAGCGAGGTGAGGTAAGGGAGAAGGTCTCCGGAAATGGTCTGGAGAAGAGAGGAGGGGATAGGGTCAAGCGGGCAGGTTGTTGGGCGGCCGGCCGTCACAAGACGCAAGATTTCATCTGGAGAGAGAGGGGAGAAAGAGGTCAGAGCACAGGGTAGGGCAGTGTGAGCAGAACCAGCGGTGTCGTTTGACTTAGCAAACGAGGATCGGATGTCGTCGACCTTCTTTTCAAAATGGTTGACGAAGTCATCTGCAGAGAGGGAGGAGGGGGGAGGGGGAGGAGGATTCAGGAGGGAGGAGAAGGTTGCAAAGAGCTTCCTAGGGTTAGAGGCAGATGCTTGGAATTTAGAGTGGTAGAAAGTGGCTTTAGCAGCAGAGAGAGAAGAGGAAAATGTAGAGAGGAGGGAGTGAAAGGATGTCAGGTCCGCAGGGAGGCGAGTTTTCCTCCATTTCCGCTCGGCTGCCCGGAGCCCTGTTCTGTGAGCTCGCAATGAGTCGTCGAGCCACGGAGCGGGAGGGGAGGACCGAGCCGGCCTGGAGGATAGGGGACATAGAGAGTCAAAGGATGCAGAAAGGGAGGAGAGGAGGGTTGAGGAGGCAGAATCAGGAGATAGGTTGGAGAAGGTTTGAGCAGAGGGAAGAGATGATAGGATGGAAGAGGAGAGAGTAGCGGGGAGAGAGAGCGAAGGTTGGGACGGCGCGATACCATCCGAGTAGGGGCAGTGTGGGAAGTGTTGGATGAGAGCGAGAGGGAAAAGGATACAAGGTAGTGGTCGGAGACTTGGAGGGGAGTTGCAACGAGGTTAGTGGAAGAACAGCATCTAGTAAAGATGAGGTCGAGCGTATTTCCTGCCTTGTGAGTAGGGGGGAAGGTGAGAGGGTGAGGTCAAAAGAGGAGAGGAGTGGAAAGAAGGAGGCAGAGAGGAATGAGTCAAAGGTAGGCGTGGGGAGGTTAAAGTCGCCCAGAACTGTGAGAGGTGAGCCGTCCTCAGGAAAGGAGCTTATCAAGGCATCAAGCTCATTGATGAACTCTCCGAGGGAACCTGGAGGGCGATAAATGATAAGGATGTTAAGCTTGAAAGGGCTGGTAACTGTGACAGCATGGAATTCAAAGGAGGCGATAGACAGATGGGTAAGGGGAGAAAGAGAGAATGACCACTTGGGAGAGATGAGGATCCCGGTGCCACCACCCCGCTGACCAGAAGCTCTCGGGTGTGCGAGAACACGTGGGCAGACGAAGAGAGAGCAGTAGGAGTAGCAGTGTTGTCTGTGGTGATCCATGTTTCCGTCAGTGCCAAGAAGTCGAGGGACTGGAGGGAGACATAGGCGGAGATGAACTCTGCCTTGTTGGCCGCAGATCGGCAGTTCCAGAGGCTACCGGAGACCTGGAACTCCACGTGGGTCGTGCGCGCTGGGACCACCAGATTAGGGTGGCCGCGGCCACGCGGTGTGGAGCGTTTGTATGGTCTGTGCAGAGAGGAGAGAACAGGGATAGACAGACACATAGTTGACAGGCTACACAAGAGGCTACGCTAATGCAAAGGAGATTGGAATGACAAGTGGACTACACGTCACGAGTGTTCAGAAAGTTAAGCTTACGTAGCAAGAATCTTATTGACTAAAATGATTAAAATGATACAGTACTGCTGAAGTAGGCTAGCTGGCAGAGGCTGCGTTGTTGACTATGTAGGCTAGCTGGCATTGGCTGCGTTGTTGACACTACACTAATCAAGTCGTTCCGTTGAGTGTAATAGTTTCTACTGTGCTGCTATTCGGGGCTAGCTGGCTAGCTAGCAGTGTTGATTACGTTACGTTGCGTTAAAAGAACGACAATAGCTGGCTAGCTAACCTAGGAAATCGCTCTAGACTACACAATTATCTTTGATACAAAGACGGCTATGTAGCTAACTATGTAGCTAGCTACGATCAAACAAATCAAGCCGTTGTACTGTAATGAAATGAAATGAAAAATGTGATACTACCTGTGGAGCGAGTTGCAGTAATCCAGACGGGAGATGACAAGTGCCTGGATTAGGACCTGCGCTGCTTCCTGTGTGAGGCAGGGTCGTACTCTGCGGATGTTGTAGAGCATGAACCTACAAGAACGGGCCACCGCCTTGATGTTAGTTGAGAACGACAAGGTGTTGTCTCTCTACTGTATAAACCCTAAGGTGTTGTCTCTCTACTGTATAAACCCCAAGGTGTTGTCTCTGTCTCTCTACTGTATAAACCCCAAGGTGTTGTCTCTGTCTCTCTACTGTATAAACCCTAAGGTGTTGTCTCTGTCTCTCTACTGTATAAACCCTAAGGTGTTGTCTCTGTCTCTCTACTGTATAAACCCCAAGGTGTTGTCTCTGTCTCTCTACTGTATAAACCCCAAAGTGTTGTCTCTGTCTCTCTACTGTATAAACCCCAAGGTGTTGTCTCTCTACTGTATAAACCCCAAGGTGTTGTCTCTCTACTGTATAAACCCTAAGGTGTTGTCTCTCTACTTTATAAACCCCAAGGTGTTGTCTCTCTACTGTGTAAACCCCAAGGTGTTGTCTCTCTACTGTGTAAACCCCAAGGTGTTGTCTCTCTACTGTGTAAACCCCAAGGTGTTGTCTCTCTACTGTGTAAACCCCAAGGTGTTGTCTCTCTACTGTATAAACCCCAAGGTGTTGTCTCTCTCTCTCTACTGTATAAACCCCAAGGTGTTGTCTCTGTCTCTCTACTGTATAAACCCTAAGGTGTTGTCTCTGTCTCTCTACTGTATAAACCCCAAGGTGTTGTCTCTGTCTCTCTACTGTATAAACCCCAAGGTGTTGTCTCTCTACTGTATAAACCCCAAGGTGTTGTCTCTCTACTGTATAAACCCCAAGATATTGTCTCTGTGTGTCTCTCTAGCTTCCTATTGGTTAACAGCGTGGCGTTGCATGGTGACGGCTGTCCTATCTGCCAATCAGTGGAGAAACAGCTGTACACACTGTCCAGGAACCTCAACTGTTCATTACTACAGGTAGACACATCCTCCACCTCACAGACAGCTGTACACACTGTCCAGGAACCTCAACTGTTCATTACTACAGGTAGACACATCCTCCACCTCACAGACAGCTGTACACACTGTCCAGGAACCTCAACTGTTCATTACTACAGGTAGAAACGTCTTCTACCTCACAGACAGCTGTACACACTGTCCAGGAACCTCAACTGTTCATTACTACAGGTAGACACGTCCTCCACCTCACAGACAGCTGTACACACTGTCCAGGGAACCTCAACTGTTCATTACTACAGGTAGAAACGTCCTCTACCTCACAGACAGCTGTACACACTGTCCAGGAACCTCAACTGTTCATTACTACAGGTAGAAACGTCCTCTACCTCACAGACAGCTGTACACACTGTCCAGGAACCTCAACTGTTCATTACTACAGGTAGAAACATCCTCTACCTCACACGTTATGGAGCCCTCATGACATGCCTGTTGTGTTTTGCTATCTGACAGAATTCCCAGTCCAGCATTATTAAAGAATTCTGTCGAGACGCATGGACCTATCCTCCTACACCACCCATTATCCTGCAGGTAGATATATGCTCTTTATAATGTGGTAATAACCCCTACTGCATGGTAATAACCCCTAATAGCCCCTATTGCGCGGTAATAACCCCTATTGCATGGTAATAACCCCTATTGTGCGGTAATAACCCCTATTGCATAGTAATAGCCCCTATTGCGCCGTAATAACCCCTATTGCATGGTAATAGCCCCTATTGCATGGTAATAGCCCCTATTGCATGGTAATAACCCCTATTGCATGGTAATAACCCCTATTGCATGGTAATAGCCCCTAATAACCCCTATTGCATGGTAATAACCCCTATTGCATGGTAATAACCCCTATTGCATGGTAATAGCCCCTATTGCATGGTAATAACCCCTACTGCATGGTAATAACCCCTATTGCATGGTAATAACCCCTAATAACCCCTATTGCATGGTAATAACCCCTATTGCATCGTAATAACCCCTATTGCATGGTAATAACCCCTAATAACCCCTATTGCACGGTAATAGCCCCTATTGCATGGTAATAGCCCCTATTGCATGGTAATAATCCCTATTGCATGGTAATAACCCCTATTGCATGGTAATATCCCATATTGCATGGTAATAACCCCTATTGCATGGTAATAGCCCCTATTGCATGGTAATAACCCCCAATAACCCCTATTGCGCGGTAATAACCCCTATTGCGCGGTAATAACCCCTATTGCATGGTAATAGCCCCTATTGCATGGTAATAACCCCTATTGCATGGTAATAGCCCCTATTGCATGGTAATAACCCCTATTGCATGGTAATAGCCCCTATTGCATGGTAATAACCCCTATTGCATGGTAATAGCCCCTATTGCATGGTAATAGCCCCTATTGCATGGTAATAACCCCTATTGCATGGTAATAACCCCTATTGCATGGTAATAGCCCCTAATAACCCCTATTGCATGGTAATAACCCCTATTGCATGGTAATAACCCCTAGGTAATAACCCCTATTGCATGGTAATAGCCCCTATTGCATGGTAATAACCCCTACTGCATGGTAATAACCCCTATTGCATGGTAATAACCCCTAATAACCCCTATTGCATGGTAATAACCCCTATTGCATCGTAATAACCCCTATTGCATGGTAATAACCCCTAATAACCCCTATTGCACGGTAATAGCCCCTATTGCATGGTAATAACCCCTATTGCATGGTAATAACCCCTATTGCATGGTAATAGCCCCTATTGCATGGTAATAACCCCTATTGCATGGTAATAGCCCCTATTGCATGGTAATAACCCCCAATAACCCCTATTGCGCGGTAATAACCCCTATTGCGCGGTAATAACCCCTATTGCGTGGTAATAACCCCTATTGCGTGGTAATGGCCCCTATTGCGCGGTAATAGCCCCTAATAACCCCTATTGCATGGTAATAATCCCTATTGCATGGTAATAGCCCCTAATAACCCCTATTGCATGGTAATAACCCCTATTGCATGGTAATAGCCCCTAATAACCCCTATTGCGTGGTAATAACCCCTATTGCGTGGTAATAGCCCCCATTGCGCGGCAATAGCCCCTAATAACCCCTATTGCGCGGTAATAGCCCCTAATAACCCCTATTGCATGGTAATAGCCCCTAATAACCCCTATTGCATGGTAATAGCCCCTATTGCATGGTAATAGCCCCTATTGCATGGTAATAGCCCCTAATAACCCCTATTGCATGGTAATAGCCCCTAATAGCCCCTATTGCGCGGTAATAGCCCCTATTGCGCGGTAATAGCCCCTAATAACCCCTATTGCATGGTGATAACCCCTATTGCATGGTGATAACCCCTATTGCATGGTAATAGCCCCTAATAACCCCTATTGCATGGTAATAACCCCTATTGCATGGTAATAGCCCCTATTGCATGGTAATAGCCCCTAATAACCCCTATTGCATGGTAATAACCCCTATTGCATGGTAATAACCCCTATTGCATGGTAATAGCCCCTAATAAACCCTATTGCATGGTAATAACCCCTATTGCATGGCAATAGCCCCTATTGCATGGTAATAGCCCCTAATAACCCCTATTGCATGGTAATAACCCCTATTGCATGGTAATAACCCCTATTGCATGGTAATAACCCCTATTGCATGGTAATAGCCCCTAATAACCCCTATTGCATGGTAATAACCCCTATTGCATGGTAATAGCCCCTAATAACCCCTATTGCATGGCAATAGCCCCTATTGCATGGTAATAGCCCCTAATAACCCCTATTGCATGGTAATAACCCCTATTGCATGGTAATAGCCCCTAATAACCCCTATTGCGTGGTAATAACCCCTATTGCGTGGTAATAACCCCTATTGCGTGGTAATAGCCCCCATTGCGCGGTAATAACCCCCATTGCGCGGTAATAACCCCTAATAACCCCTATTGCGCGGTAATAACCCCTAATAACCCCTATTGCGTGGTAATAACCCCTATTGCATGGTAATAACGCCTAATAACCCATAATGCATGGTAATAACCCCTATTGCGCGGTAATAACCCCTATTGCGCGGTAATAACCCCTATTGCGCGGTAATAACCCCTATTGCGCGGTAATAACCCCTATTGCGTGGTAATAACCATACCGTGTACTCATAATAGGTAGTGAAAGGTAGAAGAGATGGTTTTAATACAAATTATTTTTGTGTTGTTCTAAATGAGTTGAGTTTCTGAAGTTCTTTTCACATTTCTAGTTTGTTCCTCTATCCAAGTTACTTGATTGGAAAACGAGGACCACTCACAATAATCAACAGCATATCGTCTGCCTGTCTGTCTGCCTGTCTGTCTGTCTGCCTGTCTGCCTGCCTGTCTGCCTGCCTGCCTGTCTGCCTGCCCTGCCCTGCCCTGCCTGCCTGCCTGCCTGCCTGCGTCTCTCTCTCTCAGCATTACCCTCTGTACCGGGTGAGTGATGCGGGCTGTACGGGTCGGGATGCTGCTCCTCCTGAAGAGCGCCACCTGCTGTTCAGAGAGAAGTATGACGTGCTGTCTCAGGAGGCCTCTCACAGGGTACGTGGACCACTGATAGACTGGTCCCAGATCAGTTTGTGCTCTTGCCAACCTCAATTTGCTGTCATTATGAAGCCCAACGTGTTTTGTATGGCAATGAGTGACAGGAGGTAAAGCACATGGTTTGGTGCACATGGTCAGTCGGTGTCTCAACTTATTGTTGAGAGTTTGAATAGAAGAATAGACAACAGTCAATCCATTATCCCATGTCAGATAACATTTTATAGATTGCTGGCTAGGCTAATTTACCTATCTAAACGTGGAAGTAATCATGGCTGAATAGCTGACCAGGCTACCCAAGGCTTGTGCCCAGGGGCCCTGACCTCCAGGGGCCCTGACCTCCAGGGGGCCCTGACCTCCAGGGGGCCCTGACCTCCAGGGGGCCCTGACCTCCAGGGGCCCTGACCTCCAGGGGGGCCCCATTGATTTTGTTAGTCACCAACTCAGATATACAAACATGGCAAAATGAGTAGAACTGCAGGGAATTAGGATTAAAACTGAAAGATGTTCTCTCCATCCCCAATGGCAAAATGAGGAGAACTGCAGGGAATTAGGATTAAAACTGAAAAATGTTCTCTCCATCCCCAATGGCAAAATGAGTAGAACTGCAGGGAATTAGGATTAAAACTGAAAAATGTTCTCTCCATCCCCAATGGCAAAATGTGTAAAATTACAAGACATCAAGATTTGAATGCAGTTTCTATGCTACAATGATTAAATGTTGAATACTGGAAATCACAGTGTGCTGTTAGGTGTCCAGTTATACAACAACCATTTGATTGTTTGATGTGTAATGTTATGATGATTTAACTTAGATTACTGAGATTACTATTGTTAAAAGACCCTAAAAAGCCATTATTTAACTTATTTGTTTCGACCGCGGCCCACCACTCAGAAGAAACCTAGAGAGGAACCAGGCTATGTGGGGTGGCCAGTCCTCTTCTGGCTGTGCCGGGTGGAGATTATAACAGAACATGACCAAGATGTTCAAATGTTCTTAAATGACCAGCATGGTTCAATAATAATAAAGCAGAACAGTTGAAACTGGAGCAGCAGCACAGTCAGGTGGACTGGGGACAGCAAGGAGTCATCATGTCAGGTAGTCCTGGGACATGGTCCTAGGGCTCAGGTCCTCCGAGAGAGAGAAAGAAAGAGAGAAGGAGAGAATTAGAGAACGCACACTTAGATTCACACAGGACACCGAATAGGACAGGAGAAGTACTCCAGATATAACAAACTGACCCCAGCCCCCCGACACATAAACTACTGCAGCATAAATACTGGAGGCTGATATAATATTACATTTGCCATTGGAGCGAGGTTCAAGTCACAGGCGGCTGGTGGCATCTTAAATAGGGAGGACAGGTTCATAGTAACGGCTGGAACGGTACGAATGAACCCTGCCATTATTATGACCCATACTCCCCTCACCAGCCTCCTGGGGTACAGGTATGATGAAAGATTCTTTCCCTTCCTCCTCCCAGCTGTTGCAATTGTTTAAGCCCCGCCTGGTTCTCAGTGGCCACACCCACAGCGGCTGTCAGGTTCTCCATGACAACCGGTACACAGAGATCAGTGTTCCGTCCTTCAACTGGAGGAACCGCAACAACCCCAGTTTCATCCTGGTAAGTCACTCAATCAGTAATAAACCTCTCTACTGGGACACCCAGATGTTTCACAATGTTGTTGTAGCCCTGAACTAGCTCACCTGATGACCCTAGTCAAGGACTTGAGGGTGAATGACGAGTCGAATCTGGTGTGCTAGCTCTGGACTAGATCAAACGAACTAACCTACGAACTGTGATGTTACTCTGATACCTCAGTGTTAACAGAGCTGTTTTGTGCTTTAGCCTTCTCCTGTATTCGGAAAGTATTCAGACCCTTTATTCCACATTTTGTTTACGTTACAGCCTTATTCTAAAAATGTATTAAATTATTTTTTCCCCTCATCAATCTACACTCAATACCATATGACAAAGCAAACACTTTTTATTTTCTTATACATTTATATATATATATTTTTTAAAACACACACATTTACATAAGTATTGAGACTCTTTACTTAGTACTTCGTTGAAGCATCTTTGGCAGCGATTACAGTCTTGAGTCTTCTTGGGTATGACGCTACAAGCTTGGCACACCTGTATTTGGGGAGTTTCTCCCATTCTTCTCTGCAGATCCTCTCAAGCTCTGTCAGGTTGGATGGGAAGTATCGCTGTACAGCTATTTTCAGGTCTCTCCAGAGATGTTCGATCGGGTTCAAGTCTGGGCTCTGGCTGGGCCGCTCAAGGACATTCAGAGACTTGTCCCGAAGCCAAATCAAATCAAATGTATTTATATAGCCCTTCGTACATCAGCTGATATCTCAAAGTAAACCTAGAGAGGAACCAGGGTATGTGGGGTGGCCAGTCCTCTTCTGGCTGTGCCGGGTGGAGATTATAACAGAACATGACCAAGATGTTCAAATGTTCATAAATGATCAGCATGGTCGAATAATAATAAGGCAGAATAGTTGAAACTGGAGCAGCAGCACGGCCAGGTGGACTGGGGACAGCAAGGAGTCATCATGTCAGGTAGTCCTGGGGCACGGTCCTAGGGCTCAGGTCCTCCGAGAGAGAGAAAGAAAGAGAGAATTAGAGAGAGTATATGTGGGGTGGCCAGTCCTCTTCTGGCTGTGCCGGGTGGAGATTATAACAGAACATGGCATTGTCTTGGCTGTGTGCTTAGGGTCATTGTCCTATTAGAAGGTGAACTTTCACCCCAGTCTGAGGTCCTGAGCGCTCTGGAGCAGGTTTTCATCAAGGATCTCTCTGTTCATCTTTCACTCGATCCTGACTTGTCTCCCAGTCCCTGCTGCTGGAAAATGCTTCACCCTAGGGATGGTGCCAGGTATCCTCCAGACATAACGCTTGGCATTCAGGCCAAAGAGTTCAATCTTGGTTTCATGAGACCAAAGAATCTTATTTCTCATTGTCAGAGTCCTTTAGGTGCCTTTTGGCAAACTCCAAGCGGGCTGTCATGTGCCTTTTACTGAGAAGTGTCTTCCATCTGGCCACTCTATCATAAAGGCCTGATTGGTGGAGTGCTGCAGAGATGGTTGTCCTTCTGGAAGGTTCACCCATCTTCACAGAGGAACTCTGGAGCTCTGTCAGAGTGACCATCGGATTCTTGCTCACCTCCCAGACCAAGGCCCTTCTCACCCGATTGTTCAGTTTGGTCAGGTGGCCATCTCTAGGAATAGTCTTGGTGGCTCCAAATGTCTTCCATTTAAGAATGGTGGAGGCCACTGTGTTCTTGGGGACCTTCAATGCTGCAGAAATGTTTTGGGACCCTTTCCCAGATCTGTGCCTCGACTCAATCCTGTCTCGGCTCTCTACGGACAATTCCTTCGACCTCATGGCTTGGTTTTCGCTCTGTCATGCACTGTAAACTGTGGGACCTTAAATAGACAGGTGGGAGCTTTTCCAAATAATGCCCAATCAATTGAATTTACCACAGATGGACTCCAATCAAGTTGTATAAACATCTCAATGATAATCAATGGGAAACAGGATGCACCTGAGCTCAATTTCAAGTCTCATAGCAAAGTGTCTGAATAGTTATATTATTATTTCTAAAAACCTTATTTTCGCTTTGTCATTTTGGGGTAGTGTGATGTCATTATGGGGCAGTGTGATGACATTATGGGGTAGTGTGATGTCATTATGGGGTAGTGTGATGTCATTATGGGGTAGTGTGATGTCATTTTGGGGTAGTGTGATGTCATTTTGGGGTAGTGTGATGTCATTATGGGGTAGTGTGATGTCATTATGGGGCAGTGTGATGTCATTATGGGGTAGTGTGATGTCATTATGGGGTAGTGTGATGTCATTATGGGGTAGTGTGATGTCATTATGGGGTAGTGTGATGTCATTATGGGGTAGTGTGATGTCATTATGGGGCAGTGTGATGTCATTATGGGGCAGTGTGATGTCATTATGGGGCAGGGTGATGTCATTATGGGGCAGTGTGATGTCATTATGGGGTAGTGTGATGTCATTACGGGGTAGTGTGATGTCATTATGGGGTAGTGTGATGTCATTATGGGGCAGTGTGATGTCATTATGGGGTAGTGTGATGTCATTAGGGGGTAGGGTGATGTCATTATGGGGCAGTGTGATGTCATTACGGGGTAGTGTGATGTCATTATGGGGTAGGGTGATGTCATTATGGGGCAGGGTGATGTCATTATGGGGTAGTGTGATGTCATTATGGGGTAGTGTGATGTCATTATGGGGCAGGGTGATGTTATTATGGGGCAGGGTGATGTCATTATGGGGTAGTGTGATGTCATTATGGGGTAGTGTGATGTCATTATGGGGTAGTGTGTATAGATTGAGGAAAATAATTAATTGAAACTATTTTAGAATAAGGCTGTAATTCTAACAAAATGTGGAAAAAGGGAAGGGGTCTGAATACTCTCCGAATGCTCTGTACGCCATAGACACAATAGATACAGTATTACCTTTCTTTCTCTCTCTCTCTCTCTCTCTCCCTCTCAGGGTTCTTTCTCTCCAAGCGGTTACGGCCTGTCGAAGTGTTTCCTTCCAGAGGAGAGTACGGTGATAGCTCTGTACTGTTCTACCGGAGCCAGCCTCCTCCTCCTCCCTCTGGTCGTGTGGATGAGAGGTCTTCTCCGGTGCCTCAACTTCTGTCCCATCAGCAAACACAAGTCTCTCTGATCGTCTCAGGTAGAGGTTGTCCCTGACTGCTGAATGATACAGGGTCAGATACTGGATGCTGTCGTCCCAGTCATGCAGAGAGGTGGCTATGCTGTCGTCCCTGTCATGCAGAGAGGTGGCTATGCTGTCATCCCTGTCATGCAGAGAGGTGGCTATGCTGTCGTCCCTGTCATGCAGAGAGGTGGCTATGCTGTCGTCCCTGTCATGCAGAGAGGTGGCTATGCTGTCATCCCAGTCATGCAGTCCCCTCTCATGCAGAGAGGTGGCTATGCTGTCGTCCCTGTCATGCAGAGGGGTGGCTATGCTGTCGTCCCTCTCATGCAGAGAGGTGGCTATGCTGTCGTCCCTGTCATTCAGAGAGGTGGCTATGCTGTCATCCCGGTCATGCAGAGAGGTGGCTATGCTGTCATCCGTGTCATGCAGAGAGGTGGCTATGCTGTCATCCCAGTCATGCAGAGAGGTGGCTATGCTGTCATCCCTGTCATGCAGAGAGGTGGCTATGCTGTCATCCCTGTCATGCAGAGAGGTGGCTATGCTGTCATCCCTGTCATGCAGAGAGGTGGCTATGCTGTCATCCCAGTCATGCAGTCCCCTGTCATGCAGAGTGGTGACTATGCTGTCATCCCAGTCATGCAGTCCCCTCTCATGCAGAGAGGTGGCTATGCTGTCGTCCCCTCTCATGCAGAGAGGTGGCTATGCTGTCGTCCCTCTCATGCAGAGAGGTGGCTATGCTGTCATCCCTGTCATGCAGAGTGGTGGCTATGCTGTCATCCCAGTCATGCAGTCCCCTCTCATGCAGAGAGGTGGCTATGCTGTCGTCCCTGTCATGCAGAGAGAGGTGGCTATGCTGTCGTCCCTGTCATGCAGAGAGGTGGCTATGCTGTCGTCCCTGTCATGCAGAGAGGTGGCTATGCTGTCATCCCGGTCATGCAGAGAGGTGGCTATGCTGTCGTCCCTCTCATGCAGAGGTGACTATGCTGTCGTCCCTCATGCAGAGAGGTGGCTATGCTGTCGTCCCTGTCATGCAGAGAGGTGGCTATGCTGTCGTCCCTGTCATGCAGAGAGGTGGCTATGCTGTCGTCCCTGTCATGCAGAGAGGTGGCTATGCTGTCGTCCCTGTCATGCAGAGAGGTGGCTATGCTGTCGTCCCTGTCATGCAGAGAGGTGGCTATGCTGTCGTCCCTCTAATGCAGAGAGAGGTGGCTATGCTGTCGTCCCTCATGCAGAGAGGTGGCTATGCTGTCGTCCCTCTCATGCAGAGAGGTGGCTATGCTGTCGTCCCTGTCATTCAGAGAGGTGGCTATGCTGTCATCCCGGTCATGCAGAGAGGTGGCTATGCTGTCATCCGTGTCATGCAGAGAGGTGGCTATGCTGTCATCCCAGTCATGCAGAGAGGTGGCTATGCTGTCATCCCTGTCATGCAGAGAGGTGGCTATGCTGTCATCCCTGTCATGCAGAGAGGTGGCTATGCTGTCATCCCTGTCATGCAGAGAGGTGGCTATGCTGTCATCCCAGTCATGCAGTCCCCTGTCATGCAGAGTGGTGACTATGCTGTCATCCCAGTCATGCAGTCCCCTCTCATGCAGAGAGGTGGCTATGCTGTCGTCCCCTCTCATGCAGAGAGGTGGCTATGCTGTCGTCCCTCTCATGCAGAGAGGTGGCTATGCTGTCATCCCTGTCATGCAGAGTGGTGGCTATGCTGTCATCCCAGTCATGCAGTCCCCTCTCATGCAGAGAGGTGGCTATGCTGTCGTCCCTGTCATGCAGAGAGAGATGGCTATGCTGTCGTCCCTGTCATGCAGAGAGGTGGCTATGCTGTCGTCCCTGTCATGCAGAGAGGTGGCTATGCTGTCATCCCGGTCATGCAGAGAGGTGGCTATGCTGTCGTCCCTCTCATGCAGAGGTGACTATGCTGTCGTCCCTCATGCAGAGAGGTGGCTATGCTGTCGTCCCTGTCATGCAGAGAGGTGGCTATGCTGTCGTCCCTGTCATGCAGAGAGGTGGCTATGCTGTCGTCCCTGTCATGCAGAGAGGTGGCTATGCTGTCGTCCCTGTCATGCAGAGAGGTGGCTATGCTGTCGTCCCTGTCATGCAGAGAGGTGGCTATGCTGTCGTCCCTCTAATGCAGAGAGAGGTGGCTATGCTGTCGTCCCTCATGCAGAGAGGTGGCTATGCTGTCGTCCCGGTCATGCAGAGAGGTGACTATGCTGTCGTCCCTGTCATGCAGAGAGGTGGCTATGCTGTCGTCCCTGTCATGCAGAGAGGTGGCTATGCTGTCATCCCTGTCATGCAGAGAGAGGTGGCTATGCTGTCGTCCCTCATGGCTATGCTGTCGTCCCTCATGCAGAGAGGTGGCTATGCTGTCGTCCCTCATGCAGAGAGGTGGCTATGCTGTCATCCCTCATGCAGAGAGGTGGCTATGCTGTCGTCCCTCATGCAGAGAGGTGGCTATGCTGTCGTCCCTGTCGTCCCTCTCATGCAGAGAGGTGGCTATGCTGTCATCCCTGTCATGCAGAGTGGTGGCTATGCTGTCATCCCTGTCATGCAGAGAGGTGGCTATGCTGTCATCCCTGTCATGCAGAGTGGTGGCTATGCTGTCATCCCTGTCATGCAGAGTGGTGACCAACGCTCCTGCCGGAGCGCTACTGGTACCTGCTTCACAATATAAAACCGAACCGTACTCTGCTGGCTCAGATATTTTTATTTTGTCCAATTGTCCTTTCCAGTATGGTTCCAGCAACTATGATTGTTGCCAGGCTCGCCCAGTACAGCTCTACTCGGGTTAGTAGTGTGAAAAGGGGGAAAGTGTTCTCCAGGGTTAGTGTTGACCAACTCTGCCCTAATAGTACCTTAACATTAGTATTGGGGGATACAGTGATCTGATTCTAGATCTGTAGTTAGGGACAGCTTCTACCTGGAGAGCACCTGTGTGTTGGAATCACATTGGCTCTATTCATGCCATTTCTATCTGCAACGTTTGACTACTGAATGTGGTGCAGGAAATATGGTGACCCCCCCCCTCCCCCTGAGAAGTATTAAAGTTCACAGTCTCCCATCTCCGGCCTGTATTCATAAAACCATCTCAGAGTAGGAGTTCTGATCTAGGCTCAGGAGGCTATTCCCGTCCATGTCATCTCATTCATTGTGATCTCAAAAGGCTAAACTGATCCTAGATCAGCAGTCCTACTCTGGAGGAGGGTTTATGACTACAGGTTCTGATCTCTCTGTACGGCCTGGATATACAGTACAGAAGTCTGATACAAGATATGGAAGCGCATGTCTTCAACCAGCATTTGATGTATAGTATTAACGACACACACACACACGCACACGCACACACACCTACCTACCTTATGGCCCTAATGTGTTAATGTGCTTCTTTGAAGACCGTTGTTTTATACCAGGTTTATTTTTCCTGTGTAAATCCCTGATGTAAATACTAATAAATAAAATAAAAAGCAGATTATTGTCAACAGAGTTCAGGTGAATTTGTCTGCGGCAGAACCATCTGGAAAAACGTTCTATTACAGCGCGTTGACCTCCGTTAACCAGGAACTAACTAGGCATGAAACTGTCTCAACTGCATCATTACCACCGTAGTGACACAGTAAAGAAAGTGAAACATATTAAAAAGGATCCTATTTATTTATATTTTAACCTTTATTTAACTAGGCAAGTCAGTTAAGAATAAATTCTTATTTTCAATGACGGCCTAGGAACAGTGGGTTAACTGGCCTAGGAACAGTGGGTTAACTGGCCTAGGAACAGTGGGTTAACTGGTCTAGGAACAGTGGGTTAATTGGTCTAGGAACAGTGGGTTAACTGGCCTGGGAACAGTGGGTTAACTGGCCTAGGAACAGTGGGTTAACTGCCTTGTTCAGGGGCAGAACGACAGATTTGAACCTCGTCAGCTCGAGGATTCGAACTTGCAACCTTTCCAACGCTCTAACCACTAGGCTACGCTGCCGCCTCTACACTCTAACCACTAGCCTACCTGCCGTCCCTACACTCTAACCACTAGGCTACCCTGCCGTCCCTACACTCTAACCACTAGCCTACGCTGCCGCCTCTACACTCTAACCACTAGGCTACGCTGCCGCCTCTACACTCTAACCACTAGGCTACGCTGCCGCCTCTACACTCTAACCACTAGCCTACGCTGCCGCCTCTACACTCTAACCACTAGGCTACGCTGCCGCCTCTACACTCTAACCACTAGCCTACACTAGGCTACCTACCACCTCTACACTCTAATCACTAGCCCGCTCTACACTCTAACCACTAGGCTACTACACTCTAACCACTAGCCTACGCTGCCGCCTCTACACTCTAACCACTAGGCTACGCTGCCGCCTCTACACTCTAACCACTAGGCTACCCTACCACCTCTACACTCTAATCACTAGGCTACGCTGCCGCCTCTACACTCTAACCACTAGGCTACCCTACCACCTCTACACTCTAACCACTAGGCTACGCTGCCGCCTCTACACTCTAACCACTAGCCTACGCTGCCGCCTCTACACTCTAACCACTAGGCTACCCTACCGCCTCTACACTCTAACCACTAGGCTACCCTGCCACCTCTACACTCTAACCACTAGCCTACGCTGCCGCCTCTACACTCTAACCACTAGGCTACCCTGCCACCTCTACACTCTAACCACTAGGCTACCCTACCGCCTCTACACTCTAACCACTAGCCTACGCTGCCGCCTCTACACTCTAACCACTAGGCTACGCTGCCACCTCTACTCTCTAACCACTAGGCTACCCTGCCACCTCTACACTCTAACCACTAGCCTGCGCTGTCATTATGAAATGGTCACCGTCCAGACATCACATACGGAAGTGACTTAACTGAAAGAGGTAAAAACATAGATGAGCTTTAAACGTTGTTGACCAATTAGACAACTTACAACAGGAACCGTAGGACTCTGGTCAAAATAAGTGCACTATATAGGGAATAGGGTGCCATTTGAGATGCCATCACTAACTCACCACAGAGACACTGGCCATGTCCGAATATCCATACTAGCATACTAAATAGTATGCGGGGGGGCAGAATACATTGTGACTCCTGTTTGCCACATTTTCAATTTAGGTCTAGAAGACACTGTGTGCCCTCAGACATGGAAGGAGTCAAAGGTCATTCCGCTACCCAAGAATAGCAGAGCACCCTTTAATGGTTCAAACAGACAACCAATCAGCCTGTTACAAGTGCTAAGCAAAATGTAGGAATAAATTGTGTTTGATCAAATACAAAGTTATTTTTACAGAAAACTAATTAACAGACAGACTTTCAGCTTATAGGGAAGGGCACTCAACATGCTCGGCACTGACACAAATGACTGATGATCGGCTGAAATAAATTGATAGTAAGAAGATTGTGAGAGCTGTTTTGTTAGAGTTCAGCGCAGCTTTTGATGTCATTGATCATAACCTATTGCTGAAAAAAAACATAGGTGTAATGGATTTGCATCCCTCTGCCTTATCATGGATTGAGAGTTACCACAGTAGAGACTCACGCAAATTCAGTTCAGTGTGGTGTACCGCAGGGCAGCCGGCTAGGGACATTATTGTTTAATGTTTTTACAAATGACCTTGAATAATGCCTGTGAGGTGGGTGGCAAGGAATAAGTTAGTCCTAAATATTTCTAAAACTAAAAACATTCACTAAACCCTAAACCTCAACTAAATCTTGTAATAAATCATGTGGTAATTGAGCAAGTTGAGGAGACTAAACTGCTTGGAGTAACCCTGGATTGTAAACTGTCATGGTAAAAACATACTGATACAAAAGTAGCTAAGATGGGGAGAAGTCTGTCTATGATAAGCCGCTGCTCTGCCTTATTTAACAGGACTATCAACAAGGCAGGTCCTACAGGCCCTAGTTTCTACCTTCTTAACAACACTATCAACAAGGCAGGTCCTACAGGCCCTAGTTTCTACCTTCTTAACAGCACTATCAACAAGGCAGGTCCTACAGGCCCTAGTTTCTACCTTCTTAACAACACTATCAACAAGGCAGGTCCTACAGGCCCTAGTTTCTACCTTCTTAACAACACTATCAACAAGGCAGGTCCTACAGGCCCTAGTTTCTACCTTCTTAACAGCACTATCAACAAGGCAGGTCCTACAGGCCCTAGTTTCTACCTTCTTAACAACACTATCAACAAGGCAGGTCCTACAGGCCCTAGTTTCTACCTTCTTAACAACACTATCAACAAGGCAGGTCCTACAGGCCCTAGTTTCTACCTTCTTAACAACACTATCAACAAGGAAGGTCCTACAGGCCCTGTTTTGTCTCATCTGGACTACTGTTCAGTCAGGTGCCACAAAAATGTGAAATTTACAATTGGTTCAGAACAGTACGGCTGGCCCTTGGATGTACACAGAGAGCTATGCATGGCTCAAAGTGGAGGAGAGATTGACTTCATCACTACTTGTATCTGTGAGAGGTATTGACTTGTTGAATGCACCGAGCTGTTTTTTTAAACCACTAGCACACAGTTCAGACACCAATACATACCCCACAAGACATGTCACCAGAGGTCTGTTTAAACTACTAACACACAGCTCAGACACCCATCCATACCCCACAAGACATGCCACCAGAGGTCTATTTAAACTATTAACACACAGCTCAGACACCCATACATACCCCACAAGACATGTCACCAGAGGTCTGTTTAAACTACTAACACACAGCTCAGACACCCATACATACCCCACAAGACATGCCACCAGAGGTCTGTTTAAACTACTAACACACAGCTCAGACACCCATACATACCCCACAAGACATGCCACCAGAGGTCTGTTTAAACTACTAACACACAGCTCAGACACCCATACCACTAGACATGCCACCAGAGGTCTCTTCACAGTCCCCAAGTCCAGAACAGACTATGGGAGGTGGACAGTCCTACATAGAGCCATGACTACATGGAACTCTATTCCACAGTCCTACATAGAGCCATGACTACATGGAACTCTATTCCACAGTACTACATAGAGCCATGACTTATTGGAACTCTATTCCACAGTACTACATAGAGCCATGACTACATGGAACTCTATTCCACAGTACTACATAGAGCCATGACTACACAGAACTCTATTCCACAGTACTACATAGAGCCATGACTACATGGAACTCTATTCCACAGTACTGCATAGAGCCATGACTTATTGGAACTCTATTCCACAGTACTACATAGAGCCATGACTACACGGAACTCTATTCCACAGTACTACATAGAGCCATGACTACACGGAACTCTATTCCACAGTACTACATAGAGCCATGACTACATGGAACTCTATTCCACAGTACTACATAGAGCCATGACTTCACGGAACTCTATTCCACAGTACTACATAGAGCCATGACTACATGGAACTCTCTCTATTCCACAGTACTACATAGAGCCATGACTACATGAAACTCTATTCCACAGTACTACATAGAGCCATGACTACATGGAACTCTACTCCACAGTACTACATAGAGCCATGACTACATGGAACTCTATTCCACAGTACTACATAGAGCCATGACTACATGGAACTCTATTCCACAGTACTACATAGAGCCATGACTTATTGGAACTCTATTCCACAGTACTACATAGAGCCATGACTACACGGAACTCTATTCCACAGTACTACATAGAGCCATGACTACATGGAACTCTACTCCACAGTACTACATAGAGCCATGACTACATGGAACTCTATTCCACAGTACTACATAGAGCCATGACTACATGGAACTCTATTCCACAGTACTGCATAGAGCCATGACTTATTGGAACTCTATTCCACAGTACTACATAGAGCCATGACTACACGGAACTCTATTCCACAGTACTACATAGAGCCATGACTACACGGAACTCTATTCCACAGTACTACATAGAGCCATGACTACATGGAACTCTATTCCACAGTACTACATAGAGCCATGACTTCACGGAACTCTATTCCACAGTACTACATAGAGCCATGACTACATGGAACTCTCTCTATTCCACAGTACTACATAGAGCCATGACTACATGAAACTCTATTCCACAGTACTACATAGAGCCATGACTACATGGAACTCTACTCCACAGTACTACATAGAGCCATGACTACATGGAACTCTATTCCACAGTACTACATAGAGCCATGACTACATGGAACTCTATTCCACAGTACTACATAGAGCCATGACTTATTGGAACTCTATTCCACAGTACTACATAGAGCCATGACTACATGGAACTCTCTCTATTCCACAGTACTACATAGAGCCATGACTACACGGAACTCTATTCCACAGTACTACATAGAGCCATGACTACACGGAACTCTATTCCACAGTACTACATAGAGCCATGACTACACGGAACTCTATTCCACAGTACTACATAGAGCCATGACTACATGGAACTCTATTCCACAGTACTACATAGAGCCATGACTACATGGAACTCTATTCCACAGTACTACATAGAGCCATGACTACATGGAACTCTATTCCACAGTACTACATAGAGCCATGACTACATGGAACTCTATTCCACAGTACTACATAGAGCCATGACTTATTGGAACTCTATTCCACAGTACTACATAGAGCCATGACTACACGGAACTCTATTCCACAGTACTACATAGAGCCATGACTACACGGAACTCTATTCCACAGTACTACATAGAGCCATGACTACACGGAACTCTATTCCACAGTACATAGAGCCATGACTACATGGAACTCTCTCTATTCCACAGTACTACATAGAGCCATGACTACATGGAACTCTCTCTATTCCACAGTACTACATAGAGCCATGACTACATGGAACTCTATTCCACAGTACTACATAGAGCCATGACTACATGGAACTCTATTCCACAGTACTACATAGAGCCATGACTTATTGGAACTCTATTCCACAGTACTACATAGAGCCATGACTACACGGAACTCTATTCCACAGTACTACATAGAGCCATGACTACACGGAACTCTATTCCACAGTACTACATAGAGCCATGACTACACGGAACTCTATTCCACAGTACTACATAGAGCCATGACTACATGGAACTCTATTCCACAGTACTACATAGAGCCATGACTACATGGAACTCTATTCCACAGTACTACATAGAGCCATGACTACATGGAACTCTATTCCACAGTACTACATAGAGCCATGACTACATGGAACTCTATTCCACAGTACTACATAGAGCCATGACTACATGGAACTCTATTCCACAGTACTACATAGAGCCATGACTTATTGGAACTCTATTCCACAGTACTACATAGAGCCATGACTACACGGAACTCTATTCCACAGTACTACATAGAGCCATGACTACACGGAACTCTATTCCACAGTACTACATAGAGCCATGACTACACGGAACTCTATTCCACAGTACATAGAGCCATGACTACATGGAACTCTATTCCACAGTACTACATAGAGCCATGACTACATGGAACTCTATTCCACAGTACTACATAGAGCCATGACTACATGGAACTCTATTCCACAGTACTACATAGAGCCATGACTACATGGAACTCTATTCGACAGTACTGCATAGAGCCATGACTTATTGGAACTCTATTCCACAGTACTACATAGAGCCATGACTACACGGAACTCTATTCCACAGTACTACATAGAGCCATGACTACACGGAACTCTATTCCACAGTACTACATAGAGCCATGACTACATGGAACTCTATTCCACAGTACTACATAGAGCCATGACTTCACGGAACTCTATTCCACAGTACTACATAGAGCCATGACTACATGGAACTCTCTTCCACAGTACTACATAGAGCCATGACTACATGAAACTCTATTCCACAGTACTACATAGAGCCATGACTACATGGAACTCTATTCCACAGTACTACATAGAGCCATGACTACATGGAACTCTATTCCACAGTACTACATAGAGCCATGACTACATGGAACTCTATTCCACAGTACTACATAGAGCCATGACTACATGGAACTCTATTCCACAGTACTACATAGAGCCATGACTACACGGAACTCTATTCCACAGTACTACATAGAGCCATGACTACACAGAACTCTATTCCACAGTACTACATAGAGCCATGACTACACGGAACTCTATTCCACACAGTACTACATAGAGCCATGACTACATGGAACTCTATTCCACAGTACTACATAGAGCCATGACTACATGGAACTCTATTCCACAGTACTACATAGAGCCATGACTACATGGAACTCTATTCCACAGTACTACATAGAGCCATGACTACATGGAACTCTATTCCACAGTACTACATAGAGCCATGACTTATTGGAACTCTATTCCACAGTACTACATAGAGCCATGACTACACGGAACTCTATTCCACAGTACTACATAGAGCCATGACTACACGGAACTCTATTCCACAGTACTACATAGAGCCATGACTAAACGGAACTCTATTCCACAGTACATAGAGCCATGACTACATGGAACTCTATTCCACAGTACTACATAGAGCCATGACTACATGGAACTCTCTCTATTCCACAGTACTACATAGAGCCATGACTACATTGAACTCTATTCCACAGTACTACATAGAGCCATGACTACATGGAACTCTACTCCACAGTACTACATAGAGCCATGACTACATGGAACTCTATTCCACAGTACTACATAGAGCCATGACTACATGGAACTCTATTCCACAGTACTACATAGAGCCATGACTTATGGAACTCTATTCCACAGTACTACATAGAGCCATGACTACATGGAACTCTATTCCACAGTACTACATAGAGCCATGACTACATGGAACTCTATTCCACAGTACTACATAGAGCCATGACTACACGGAACTCTATTCCACAGTACTACATAGAGCCATGACTACATGGAACTCTATTCCACAGTACTACATAGAGCCATGACTACATGGAACTCTATTCCACAGTACTACATAGAGCCATGACTACATGGAACTCTATTCCACAGTACTACATAGAGCCATGACTACATGGAACTCTATTCCACAGTACTACATAGAGCCATGACTTATTGGAACTCTATTCCACAGTACTACATAGAGCCATGACTACACGGAACTCTATTCCACAGTACTACATAGAGCCATGACTACACGGAACTCTATTCCACAGTACTACATAGAGCCATGACTACATGGAACTCTATTCCACAGTACATAGAGCCATGACTACATGGAACTCTATTCCACAGTACTACATAGAGCCATGACTACATGGAACTCTATTCCACAGTACTACATAGAGCCATGACTACATGGAACTCTATTCCACAGTACTACATAGAGCCATGACTACATGGAACTCTATTCCACAGTACTACATAGAGCCATGACTACATGGAACTCTATTCCACAGTACTACATAGAGCCATGACTACATGGAACTCTATTCCACAGTACTACATAGAGCCATGACTACATGGAACTCTATTCCACAGTACTACATAGAGCCATGACTACATGGAACTCTATTCCACAGTACTACATAGAGCCATGACTACATGGAACTCTATTCCACAGTACTACATAGAGCCATGACTTACATGGAACTCTATTCCACAGTACTACATAGAGCCATGACTACACGGAACTCCATTCCACAGTACTACATAGAGCCATGACTACATGGAACTCTATTCCACAGTACTACATAGAGCCATGACTACATGGAACTCTATTCCACAGTACTACATAGAGCCATGACTTCATGGAACTCTATTCCACAGTACTACATAGAGCCATGACTACATGGAACTCTCTCTATTCCACAGTACTACATAGAGCCATGACTACATGGAAACTCTATTCCACAGTACTACATAGAGCCATGACTACATGGAACTCTATTCCACAGTACTACATAGAGCCATGACTACATGGAACTCTATTCCACAGTACTACATAGAGCCATGACTACATGGAACTCTATTCCACAGTACTACATAGAGCCATGACTTATTGGAACTCTATTCCACAGTACTACATAGAGCCATGACTACATGGAACTCTATTCCACAGTACTACATAGAGCCATGACTACATGGAACTCTATTCCACAGTACTACATAGAGCCATGACTACATGGAACTCTATTCCACAGTACTACATAGAGCCATGACTACATGGAACTCTATTCGACAGTACTGCATAGAGCCATGACTTATTGGAACTCTATTCCACAGTACTACATAGAGCCATGACTACACGGAACTCTATTCCACAGTACTACATAGAGCCATGACTACACGGAACTCTATTCCACAGTACTACATAGAGCCATGACTACATGGAACTCTATTCCACAGTACTACATAGAGCCATGACTTCACGGAACTCTATTCCACAGTACTACATAGAGCCATGACTACATGGAACTCTCTATTCCACAGTACTACATAGAGCCATGACTACATGAAACTCTATTCCACAGTACTACATAGAGCCATGACTACATGGAACTCTACTCCACAGTACTACATAGAGCCATGACTACATGGAACTCTATTCCACAGTACTACATAGAGCCATGACTACATGGAACTCTATTCCACAGTACTACATAGAGCCATGACTTATTGGAACTCTATTCCACAGTACTACATAGAGCCATGACTACATGGAACTCTCCTACCAGTACTACATAGAGCCATGACTACACGGAACTCTATTCCACAGTACTACATAGAGCCATGACTACACGGAACTCTATTCCACAGTACTACATAGAGCCATGACTACATGGAACTCTATTCCACAGTACTACATAGAGCCATGACTACATGGAACTCTATTCCACAGTACTACATAGAGCCATGACTACATGGAACTCTATTCCACAGTACTACATAGAGCCATGACTACATGGAACTCTATTCCACAGTACTACATAGAGCCATGACTACATGGAACTCTATTCCACAGTACTACATAGAGCCATGACTTATTGGAACTCTATTCCACAGTACTACATAGAGCCATGACTACACGGAACTCTATTCCACAGTACTACATAGAGCCATGACTACACGGAACTCTATTCCACAGTACTACATAGAGCCATGACTACACGGAACTCTATTCCACAGTACATAGAGCCATGACTACATGGAACTCTCTATTCCACAGTACTACATAGAGCCATGACTACATGGAACTCTCTCTATTCCACAGTACTACATAGAGCCATGACTACATGGAACTCTATTCCACAGTACTACATAGAGCCATGACTACATGGAACTCTATTCCACAGTACTACATAGAGCCATGACTTATTGGAACTCTATTCCACAGTACTACATAGAGCCATGACTACACGGAACTCTATTCCACAGTACTACATAGAGCCATGACTACACGGAACTCTATTCCACAGTACTACATAGAGCCATGACTACATGGAACTCTATTCCACAGTACTACATAGAGCCATGACTACATGGAACTCTATTCCACAGTACTACATAGAGCCATGACTACATGGAACTCTATTCCACAGTACTACATAGAGCCATGACTACATGGAACTCTATTCCACAGTACTACATAGAGCCATGACTACATGGAACTCTATTCCACAGTACTACATAGAGCCATGACTACATGGAACTCTATTCCACAGTACTACATAGAGCCATGACTTATTGGAACTCTATTCCACAGTACTACATAGAGCCATGACTACACGGAACTCTATTCCACAGTACTACATAGAGTCATGACTACATGGAACTCTATTCCACAGTACTACATAGAGCCATGACTACATGGAACTCTATTCCACAGTACATAGAGCCATGACTACATGGAACTCTATTCAACAGTACTACATAGAGCCATGACTACATGGAACTCTATTCCACAGTACTACATAGAGCCATGACTACATGGAACTCTATTCCACAGTACTACATAGAGCCATGACTACATGGAACTCTATTCCACAGTACTGCATAGAGCCATGACTTATTGGAACTCTATTCCACAGTACTACATAGAGCCATGACTACATGGAACTCTATTCCACAGTACTACATAGAGCCATGACTACATGGAACTCTATTCCACAGTACTACATAGAGCCATGACTACATGGAACTCTATTCCACAGTACTACATAGAGCCATGACTTATGGAACTCTATTCCACAGTACTACATAGAGCCATGACTACATGGAACTCTATTCCACAGTACTACATAGAGCCATGACTACATGGAACTCTATTCCACAGTACTACATAGAGCCATGACTACACGGAACTCTATTCCACAGTACTACATAGAGCCATGACTACATGGAACTCTATTCCACAGTACTACATAGAGCCATGACTACATGGAACTCTATTCCACAGTACTACATAGAGCCATGACTACATGGAACTCTATTCCACAGTACTACATAGAGCCATGACTACATGGAACTCTATTCCACAGTACTACATAGAGCCATGACTTATTGGAACTCTATTCCACAGTACTACATAGAGCCATGACTACACGGAACTCTATTCCACAGTACTACATAGAGCCATGACTACACGGAACTCTATTCCACAGTACTACATAGAGCCATGACTAAATGGAACTCTATTCCACAGTACATAGAGCCATGACTACATGGAACTCTATTCCACAGTACTACATAGAGCCATGACTACATGGAACTCTGGAACTCTATTCCACAGTACTACATAGAGCCATGACTACATGGAACTCTATTCCACAGTACTACATAGAGCCATGACTACATGGAACTCTATTCCACAGTACTACATAGAGCCATGACTACATGGAACTCTATTCCACAGTACTACATAGAGCCATGACTACATGGAACTCTATTCCACAGTACTACATAGAGCCATGACTTATTGGAACTCTATTCCACAGTACTACATAGAGCCATGACTACATAGAGAACTCTATTCCACAGTACTACATAGAGCCATGACTACATGGAACTCTATTCCACAGTACTACATAGAGCCATGACTACATGGAACTCTATTCCACAGTACTACATAGAGCCATGACTACATGGAACTCTATTCCACAGTACTACATAGAGCCATGACTACATGGAACTCTATTCCACAGTACTACATAGAGCCATGACTACATGGAACTCTATTCCACAGTACTACATAGAGCCATGACTACATGGAACTCTATTCCACAGTACTACATAGAGCCATGACTACATGGAACTCTATTCCACAGTACTACATAGAGCCATGACTACATGGAACTCTATTCCACAGTACTACATAGAGTCATGACTACATGGAACTCTATTCCACAGTACTACATAGAGCCATGACTACATGGAACTCTATTCCACAGTACATAGAGCCATGACTACATGGAACTCTATTCCACAGTACTACATAGAGCCATGACTACATGGAACTCTATTCCACAGTACTACATAGAGCCATGACTACATGGAACTCTATTCCACAGTACTACATAGAGCCATGACTACATGGAACTCTATTCCACAGTACTACATAGAGCCATGACTACATGGAACTCTATTCCACAGTACTACATAGAGCCATGACTACATGGAACTCTATTCCACAGTACTACATAGAGCCATGACTACATGGAACTCTATTCCACAGTACTACATAGAGCCATGACTACATGGAACTCTATTCCACAGTACTACATAGAGCCATGACTACATGGAACTCTATTCCACAGTACTACATAGAGCCATGACTTATTGGAACTCTATTCCACAGTACTACATAGAGCCATGACTACACGGAACTCCATTCCACAGTACTACATAGAGCCATGACTACACGGAACTCTATTCCACAGTACTACATAGAGCCATGACTACATGGAACTCTATTCCACAGTACTACATAGAGCCATGACTTCACGGAACTCTATTCCACAGTACTACATAGAGCCATGACTACATGGAACTCTCTCTATTCCACAGTACTACATAGAGCCATGACTACATGAAACTCTATTCCACAGTACTACATAGAGCCATGACTACATGGAACTCTACTCCACAGTACTACATAGAGCCATGACTACATGGAACTCTATTCCACAGTACTACATAGAGCCATGACTACATGGAACTCTATTCCACAGTACTACATAGAGCCATGACTTATTGGAACTCTATTCCACAGTACTACATAGAGCCATGACTACACAGAACTCTATTCCACAGTACTACATAGAGCCATGACTACATGGAACTCTATTCCACAGTACTACATAGAGCCATGACTACATGGAACTCTATTCCACAGTACTACATAGAGCCATGACTACATGGAACTCTATTCCACAGTACTACATAGAGCCATGACTTATTGGAACTCTATTCCACAGTACTACATAGAGCCATGACTACACGGAACTCTATTCCACAGTACTACATAGAGCCATGACTACATGGAACTCTATTCCACAGTACTACATAGAGCCATGACTACATGGAACTCTATTCCACAGTACTACATAGAGCCATGACTACATGAAACTCTATTCCACAGTACTACATAGAGCCATGACTACATGGAACTCTATTCCACAGTACTACATAGAGCCATGACTACATGGAACTCTATTCCACAGTACTACATAGAGCCATGACTACATGGAACTCTATTCCACAGTACTACATAGAGCCATGACTATTGGAACTCTATTCCACAGTACTACATAGAGCCATGACTACATGGAACTCTATTCCACAGTACTACATAGAGCCATGACTACATGGAACTCTATTCCACAGTACTACATAGAGCCATGACTACATGGAACTCTATTCCACAGTACTACATAGAGCCATGACTACATGGAACTCTATTCCACAGTACTACATAGAGCCATGACTTATTGGAACTCTATTCCACAGTACTACATAGAGCCATGACTACACGGAACTCTATTCCACAGTACTACATAGAGCCATGACTACATGGAACTCTATTCCACAGTACTACATAGAGCCATGACTACATGGAACTCTATTCCACAGTACTACATAGAGCCATGACTACATGGAACTCTATTCCACAGTACTACATAGAGCCATGACTACATGGAACTCTCTCTATTCCACAGTACTACATAGAGCCATGACTACATGGAACTCTATTCCACAGTACTACATAGAGCCATGACTACATGGAACTCTACTCCACAGTACTACATAGAGCCATGACTACATGGAACTCTATTCCACAGTACTACATAGAGCCATGACTACATGGAACTCTATTCCACAGTACTACATAGAGCCATGACTTATTGGAACTCTATTCCACAGTACTACATAGAGCCATGACTACATGGAACTCTATTCCACAGTACTACATAGAGCCATGACTACATGGAACTCTATTCCACAGTACTACATAGAGCCATGACTACATGGAACTCTATTCCACAGTACTACATAGAGCCATGACTACATGGAACTCTATTCCACAGTACTACATAGAGCCATGACTACATGGAACTCTATTCCACAGTACTACATAGAGCCATGACTACATGGAACTCTATTCCACAGTACTACATAGAGCCATGACTACATGGAACTCTATTCCACAGTACTACATAGAGCCATGACTACATGGAACTCTATTCCACAGTACTACATAGAGCCATGACTTATTGGAACTCTATTCCACAGTACTACATAGAGCCATGACTACACGGAACTCTATTCCACAGTACTACATAGAGCCATGACTACACGGAACTCTATTCCACAGTACTACATAGAGCCATGACTACACGGAACTCTATTCCACAGTACTACATAGAGCCATGACTACATGGAACTCTATTCCACAGTACTACATAGAGCCATGACTACATGGAACTCTATTCCACAGTACTACATAGAGCCATGACTACATGGAACTCTATTCCACAGTACTACATAGAGCCATGACTACATGGAACTCTATTCCACAGTACTACATAGAGCCATGACTACATGGAACTCTATTCCACAGTACTACATAGAGCCATGACTACACGGAACTCTATTCCACAGTACTACATAGAGCCATGACTACATGGAACTCTATTCCACAGTACTACATAGAGCCATGACTACATGGAACTCTATTCCACAGTACTACATAGAGCCATGACTACATGGAACTCTATTCCACAGTACTACATAGAGCCATGACTACATGGAACTCTATTCCACAGTACTACATAGAGCCATGACTACATGGAACTCTATTCCACAGTACTACATAGAGCCATGACTACATGGAACTCTATTCCACAGTACTACATAGAGCCATGACTACATGGAACTCTATTCCACAGTACTACATAGAGCCATGACTTATTGGAACTCTATTCCACAGTACTACATAGAGCCATGACTACATGGAACTCTATTCCACAGTACTACATAGAGCCATGACTACACGGAACTCTATTCCACAGTACTACATAGAGCCATGACTACACGGAACTCTATTCCACAGTACTACATAGAGCCATGACTACATGGAACTCTATTCCACAGTACTACATAGAGCCATGACTACATGGAACTCTATTCCACAGTACTACATAGAGCCATGACTACATGGAACTCTATTCCACAGTACTACATAGAGCCATGACTACATGGAACTCTATTCCACAGTACTACATAGAGCCATGACTTATTGGAACTCTATTCCACAGTACTACATAGAGCCATGACTACATGGAACTCTATTCCACAGTACTACATAGAGCCATGACTACATGGAACTCTATTCCACAGTACTACATAGAGCCATGACTACATGGAACTCTATTCCACAGTACTACATAGAGCCATGACTACACGGAACTCTATTCCACAGTACTACATAGAGCCATGACTACATGGAACTCTATTCCACAGTACTACATAGAGCCATGACTACATGGAACTCTATTCCACAGTACTACATAGAGCCATGACTACATGGAACTCTATTCCACAGTACTACATAGAGCCATGACTACATGGAACTCTATTCCACAGTACTACATAGAGCCATGACTACATGGAACTCTATTCCACAGTGGAACTCATGATTCCACAGTACTACATAGAGCCATGACTACACGGAACTCTATTCCACAGTACTACATAGAGCCATGACTACACGGAACTCTATTCCACAGTACTACATAGAGCCATGACTACACGGAACTCTATTCCACAGTACTACATAGAGCCATGACTACATGGAACTCTATTCCACAGTACTACATAGAGCCATGACTACATGGAACTCTATTCCACAGTACTACATAGAGCCATGACTACATGGAACTCTATTCCACAGTACTACATAGAGCCATGACTACATGGAACTCTATTCCACAGTACTACATAGAGCCATGACTACATGGAACTCTATTCCACAGTACTACATAGAGCCATGACTATATTGGAACTCTATTCCACAGTACTACATAGAGCCATGACTACACGGAACTCTATTCCACAGTACTACATAGAGCCATGACTACACGGAACTCTATTCCACAGTACTACATAGAGCCATGACTAAACGGAACTCTATTCCACAGTACATAGAGCCATGACTACATGGAACTCTATTCCACAGTACTACATAGAGCCATGACTACATGGAACTCTCTCTATTCCACAGTACTACATAGAGCCATGACTACATGGAACTCTATTCCACAGTACTACATAGAGCCATGACTACATGGAACTCTATTCCACAGTACTACATAGAGCCATGACTACATGGAACTCTATTCCACAGTACTACATAGAGCCATGACTACATGGAACTCTATTCCACAGTACTACATAGAGCCATGACTACATTGGAACTCTATTCCACAGTACTACATAGAGCCATGACTACACGGAACTCTATTCCACAGTACTACATAGAGCCATGACTACACGGAACTCTATTCCACAGTACTACATAGAGCCATGACTACATGGAACTCTATTCCACAGTACTACATAGAGCCATGACTACATGGAACTCTATTCCACAGTACTACATAGAGCCATGACTACATGGAACTCTATTCCACAGTACTACATAGAGCCATGACTACATGGAACTCTATTCCACAGTACTACATAGAGCCATGACTACATGGAACTCTATTCCACAGTACTACATAGAGCCATGACTTATTGGAACTCTATTCCACAGTACTACATAGAGCCATGACTACATGGAACTCTATTCCACAGTACTACATAGAGCCATGACTACATGGAACTCTATTCCACAGTACTACATAGAGCCATGACTACACGGAACTCTATTCCACAGTACTACATAGAGCCATGACTACATGGAACTCTATTCCACAGTACTACATAGAGCCATGACTACATGGAACTCTATTCCACAGTACTACATAGAGCCATGACTACATGGAACTCTATTCCACAGTACTACATAGAGCCATGACTACATGGAACTCTATTCCACAGTACTACATAGAGCCATGACCACATGGAACTCTATTCCACAGTACTACATAGAGCCATGACTACATGGAACTCTATTCCACAGTACTACATAGAGCCATGACTACATGGAACTCTATTCCACAGTACTACATAGAGCCATGACTACATGGAACTCTATTCCACAGTACTACATAGAGCCATGACTACATGGAACTCTATTCCACAGTACTACATAGAGCCATGACTTATTGGAACTCTATTCCACAGTACTACATAGAGCCATGACTACATGGAACTCCATTCCACAGTACTACATAGAGCCATGACTACACAGAACTCTATTCCACAGTACTACATAGAGCCATGACTACATGGAACTCTATTCCACAGTACTACATAGAGCCATGACTACATGGAACTCTATTCCACAGTACTACATAGAGCCATGACTACATGGAACTCTATTCCACAGTACTACATAGAGCCATGACTACATGGAACTCTATTCCACAGTACTACATAGAGCCATGACTACATGGAACTCTATTCCACAGTACTACATAGAGCCATGACTACATGGAACTCTATTCCACAGTACTACATAGAGCCATGACTACATGGAACTCTATTCCACAGTACTACATAGAGCCATGACTACATGGAACTCTATTCCACAGTACTACATAGAGCCATGACTACATGGAACTCTATTCCACAGTACTACATAGAGCCATGACCACATGGAACTCTATTCCACAGTACTACATAGAGCCATGACTACATGGAACTATATTCCACAGTACTACATAGAGCCATGACTACATGGAACTCTATTCCACAGTACTACATAGAGCCATGACTTATTGGAACTCTATTCCACAGTACTACATAGAGCCATGACTACATGGAACTCTATTCCACAGTACTACATAGAGCCATGACTACATGGAACTCTATTCCACAGTACTACATAGAGCCATGACTACATGGAACTATATTCCACAGTACTACATAGAGCCATGACCACATGGAACTCTATTCCACAGTACTACATAGAGCCATGACTACATGGAACTCTATTCCACAGTACTACATAGAGCCATGACTACATGGAACTCTATTCCACAGTACTACATAGAGCCATGACTACATGGAACTCTATTCCACAGTACTACATAGAGCCATGACTACATGGAACTCTATTCCACAGTACTACATAGAGCCATGACTACATGGAACTCTATTCCACAGTACTACATAGAGCCATGACTACATGGAACTCTATTCCACAGTACTACATAGAGCCATGACTACATGGAACTCTATTCCACAGTACTACATAGAGCCATGACTACATGGAACTCTATTCCACAGTACTACATAGAGCCATGACTTATTGGAACTCTATTCCACAGTACTACATAGAGCCATGACTACACGGAACTCTATTCCACAGTACTACATAGAGCCATGACTACATGGAACTCTATTCCACAGTACTACATAGAGCCATGACTACATGGAACTCTATTCCACAGTACACATAGAGCCATGACTACATGGAACTCTATTCCACAGTACTACATAGAGCCATGACTACATGGAACTCTATTCCACAGTACTACATAGAGCCATGACTACATGGAACTCTATTCCACAGTACTACATAGAGCCATGACTACATGGAACTCTATTCCACAGTACTACATAGAGCCATGACTACATGGAACTCTATTCCACAGTACTACATAGAGCCATGACTACATGGAACTCTATTCCACAGTACTACATAGAGCCATGACTTATGGAACTCTATTCCACAGTACTACATAGAGCCATGACTACATGGAACTCTATTCCACAGTACTACATAGAGCCATGACTACATGGAACTCTATTCCACAGTACTACATAGAGCCATGACTACATGGAACTCTATTCCACAGTACTACATAGAGCCATGACTACATGGAACTCTATTCCACAGTACTACATAGAGCCATGACTACATGGAACTATATTCCACAGTAGTACATAGAGCCATGACTACATGGAACTCTATTCCACAGTACTACATAGAGCCATGAATTATTGGAACTCTATTCCACAGTACTACATAGAGCCATGACTACATGGAACTCTATTCCACAGTACTACATAGAGCCATGACTACATGGAACTCTATTCCACAGTACTACATAGAGCCATGACTACATGGAACTATATTCCACAGTACTACATAGAGCCATGACCACATGGAACTCTATTCCACAGTACTACATAGAGCCATGACTACATGGAACTCTATTCCACAGTACTACATAGAGCCATGACTACATGGAACTCTATTCCACAGTACTACATAGAGCCATGACTACATGAACTCTATTCCACAGTACTACATAGAGCCATGACTACATGGAACTCTATTCCACAGTACTACATAGAGCCATGACTACATGGAACTCTATTCCACAGTACTACATAGAGCCATGACTTATTGGAACTCTATTCCACAGTACTACATAGAGCCATGACTACACGGAACTCTATTCCACAGTACTACATAGAGCCATGACTACATGGAACTCTATTCCACAGTACTACATAGAGCCATGACTACATGGAACTCTATTCCACAGTACTACATAGAGCCATGACTACATGGAACTCTATTCCACAGTACTACATAGAGCCATGACTACACGGAACTCTATTCCACAGTACTACATAGAGCCATGACTACATGGAACTCTATTCCACAGTACTACATAGAGCCATGACTACATGGAACTCTATTCCACAGTACTACATAGAGCCATGACTTATTGGAACTCTATTCCACAGTACTACATAGAGCCATGACTACACGGAACTCTATTCCACAGTACTACATAGAGCCATGACTACACGGAACTCTATTCCACAGTACTACATAGAGCCATGACTACATGGAACTCTATTCCACAGTACATAGAGCCATGACTACATGGAACTCTATTCCACAGTACTACATAGAGCCATGACTACATGGAACTCTCTCTATTCCACAGTACTACATAGAGCCATGACTACATGGAACTCTATTCCACAGTACTACATAGAGCCATGACTACATGGAACTCTATTCCACAGTACTACATAGAGCCATGACTACATGGAACTCTATTCCACAGTACTACATAGAGCCATGACTACATGGAACTCTATTCCACAGTACTACATAGAGCCATGACTTATTGGAACTCTATTCCACAGTACTACATAGAGCCATGACTACATGGAACTCTATTCCACAGTACTACATAGAGCCATGACTACACGGAACTCTATTCCACAGTATTACATAGAGCCATGACTACACGGAACTCTATTCCACAGTACTACATAGAGCCATGACTACATGGAACTCTATTCCACAGTACTACATAGAGCCATGACTACATGGAACTCTATTCCACAGTACTACATAGAGCCATGACTACATGGAACTCTATTCCACAGTACTACATAGAGCCATGACTACATGGAACTCTATTCCACAGTACTACATAGAGCCATGACTACATGGAACTCTATTCCACAGTACTACATAGAGCCATGACTTATTGGAACTCTATTCCACAGTACTACATAGAGCCATGACTACACAGGAACTCTATTCCACAGTACTACATAGAGCCATGACTACACGGAACTCTATTCCACAGTACTACATAGAGCCATGACTAAACGGAACTCTATTCCACAGTACATAGAGCCATGACTACATGGAACTCTATTCCACAGTACTACATAGAGCCATGACTACATGGAACTCTCTCTATTCCACAGTACTACATAGAGCCATGACTACATGGAACTCTATTCCACAGTACTACATAGAGCCATGACTACATGGAACTCTACCCACAGTACTACATAGAGCCATGACTACATGGAACTCTATTCCACAGTACTACATAGAGCCATGACTACATGGAACTCTATTCCACAGTACTACATAGAGCCATGACTTATTGGAACTCTATTCCACAGTACTACATAGAGCCATGACTACACGGAACTCTATTCCACAGTACTACATAGAGCCATGACTACACGGAACTCTATTCCACAGTACTACATAGAGCCATGACTACATGGAACTCTATTCCACAGTACTACATAGAGCCATGACTACATGGAACTCTATTCCACAGTACTACATAGAGCCATGACTACATGGAACTCTATTCCACAGTACTACATAGAGCCATGACTACATGGAACTCTATTCCACAGTACTACATAGAGCCATGACTTATTGGAACTCTATTCCACAGTACTACATAGAGCCATGACTACATGGAACTCTATTCCACAGTACTACATAGAGCCATGACTACACGGAACTCTATTCCACAGTACTACATAGAGCCATGACTACACGGAACTCTATTCCACAGTACATAGAGCCATGACTACATGGAACTCTATTCCACAGTACTACATAGAGCCATGACTACATGGAACTCTATTCCACAGTACTACATAGAGCCATGACTACATGGAACTCTATTCCACAGTACTACATAGAGCCATGACTACATGGAACTCTATTCCACAGTACTACATAGAGCCATGACCACATGGAACTCTATTCCACAGTACTACATAGAGCCATGACTACATGGAACTATATTCCACAGTAGTACATAGAGCCATGACCACATGGAACTCTATTCCACAGTACTACATAGAGCCATGACTACATGGAACTCTATTCCACAGTACTACATAGAGCCATGACTACATGGAACTCTATTCCACAGTACTACATAGAGCCATGACTTATTGGAACTCTATTCCACAGTACTACATAGAGCCATGACTACACGGAACTCCATTCCACAGTACTACATAGAGCCATGACTACACGGAACTCTATTCCACAGTACTACATAGAGCCATGACTACACGGAACTCTATTCCACAGTACTACATAGAGCCATGACTACATGGAACTCTATTCCACAGTACTACATAGAGCCATGACTACACGGAACTCTATTCCACAGTACTACATAGAGCCATGACTACACGGAACTCTATTCCACAGTACATAGAGCCATGACTACATGGAACTCTATTCCACAGTACTACATAGAGCCATGACTACATGGAACTCTATTCCACAGTACTACATAGAGCCATGACTACATGGAACTCTATTCCACAGTACTACATAGAGCCATGACTACATGGAACTCTATTCCACAGTACTACATAGAGCCATGACTACATGGAACTCTATTCCACAGTACTACATAGAGCCATGACCACATGGAACTCTATTCCACAGTACTACATAGAGCCATGACTACATGGAACTATATTCCACAGTAGTACATAGAGCCATGACCACATGGAACTCTATTCCACAGTACTACATAGAGCCATGACTTATTGGAACTCTATTCCACAGTACTACATAGAGCCATGACTACATGGAACTCTATTCCACAGTACTACATAGAGCCATGACCACATGGAACTCTATTCCACAGTACTACATAGAGCCATGACTACATGGAACTATATTCCACAGTAGTACATAGAGCCATGACCACATGGAACTCTATTCCACAGTACTACATAGAGCCATGACTACACGGAACTCTATTCCACAGTACTACATAGAGCCATGACTACATGGAACTCTCTCTATTCCACAGTACTACATAGAGCCATGACTACATGAAACTCTATTCCACAGTACTACATAGAGCCATGACTACATGGAACTCTACTCCACAGTACTACATAGAGCCATGACTACATGGAACTCTATTCCACAGTACTACATAGAGCCATGACTACACGGAACTCTATTCCACAGTACTACATAGAGCCATGACTACATGGAACTCTATTCCACAGTACTACATAGAGCCATGACTACATGGAACTCTATTCCACAGTACTACATAGAGCCATGACTTATTGGAACTCTATTCCACAGTACTACATAGAGCCATGACTACACGGAACTCTATTCCACAGTACTACATAGAGCCATGACTACACGGAACTCTATTCCACAGTACTACATAGAGCCATGACTACACGGAACTCTATTCCACAGTACATAGAGCCATGACTACATGGAACTCTATTCCACAGTACTACATAGAGCCATGACTACATGGAACTCTCTCTATTCCACAGTACTACATAGAGCCATGACTACATGGAACTCTATTCCACAGTACTACATAGAGCCATGACTACATGGAACTCTACTCCACAGTACTACATAGAGCCATGACTACATGGAACTCTATTCCACAGTACTACATAGAGCCATGACTACATGGAACTCTATTCCACAGTACTACATAGAGCCATGACTTATTGGAACTCTATTCCACAGTACTACATAGAGCCATGACTACACGGAACTCTATTCCACAGTACTACATAGAGCCATGACTACACGGAACTCTATTCCACAGTACTACATAGAGCCATGACTACACGGAACTCTATTCCACAGTACTACATAGAGCCATGACCACATGGAACTCTATTCCACAGTACTACATAGAGCCATGACTACATGGAACTATATTCCACAGTAGTACATAGAGCCATGACCACATGGAACTCTATTCCACAGTACTACATAGAGCCATAATTATTGGAACTCTATTCCACAGTACTACATAGAGCCATGACTACATGGAACTCTATTCCACAGTACTACATAGAGCCATGACCACATGGAACTCTATTCCACAGTACTACATAGAGCCATGACTACATGGAACTATATTCCACAGTAGTACATAGAGCCATGACCACATGGAACTCTATTCCACAGTACTACATAGAGCCATGACTACATGGAACTCTATTCCACAGTACTACATAGAGCCATGACTACATGGAACTCTCTCTATTCCACAGTACTACATAGAGCCATGACTACATGAAACTCTATTCCACAGTACTACATAGAGCCATGACTACATGGAACTCTACTCCACAGTACTACATAGAGCCATGACTACATGGAACTCTATTCCACAGTACTACATAGAGCCATGACTACATGGAACTCTATTCCACAGTACTACATAGAGCCATGACTTATTGGAACTCTATTCCACAGTACTACATAGAGCCATGACTACACGGAACTCTATTCCACAGTACTACATAGAGCCATGACTACACGGAACTCTATTCCACAGTACTACATAGAGCCATGACTACACGGAACTTTATTCTAAAGTACTACATAGAGCCATGACTACATGGAACTCTATTCCACAGTACTACATAGAGCCATGACTACATGGAACTCTATTCCACAGTACTACATAGAGCCATGACTTATTGGAACTCTATTCCACAGTACTACATAGAGCCATGACTACACGGAACTCTATTCCACAGTACTACATAGAGCCATGACTACACGGAACTCTATTCCACAGTACTACATAGAGCCATGACTACACGGAACTCTATTCCACAGTACATAGAGCCATGACTACATGGAACTCTATTCCACAGTACTACATAGAGCCATGACTACATGGAACTCTCTCTATTCCACAGTACTACATAGAGCCATGACTACATGGAACTCTATTCCACAGTACTACATAGAGCCATGACTACATGGAACTCTACTCCACAGTACTACATAGAGCCATGACTACATGGAACTCTATTCCACAGTACTACAGAGAGCCATGACTACATGGAACTCTATTCCACAGTACTACATAGAGCCATGACTTATTGGAACTCTATTCCACAGTACTACATAGAGCCATGACTACACGGAACTCTATTCCACAGTACTACATAGAGCCATGACTACACGGAACTCTATTCCACAGTACTACATAGAGCCATGACTACACGGAACTCTATTCCACAGTACTACATAGAGCCATGACTACATGGAACTCTATTCCACAGTACTACATAGAGCCATGACTACATGGAACTCTATTCCACAGTACTACATAGAGCCATGACTACATGGAACTCTATTCCACAGTACTACATAGAGCCATGACTACATGGAACTCTATTCCACAGTACTACATAGAGCCATGACTTATTGGAACTCTATTCCACAGTACTACATAGAGCCATGACTACACGGAACTCTATTCCACAGTACTACATAGAGCCATGACTACACGGAACTCTATTCCACAGTACTACATAGAGCCATGACTACACGGAACTCTATTCCACAGTACATAGAGCCATGACTACATGGAACTCTATTCCACAGTACTACATAGAGCCATGACTACATGGAACTCTATTCCACAGTACTACATAGAGCCATGACTACATGGAACTCTATTCCACAGTACTACATAGAGCCATGACTACATGGAACTCTATTCCACAGTACTACATAGAGCCATGACTACATGGAACTCTATTCCACAGTACTACATAGAGCCATGACCACATGGAACTCTATTCCACAGTACTACATAGAGCCATGACTACATGGAACTATATTCCACAGTAGTACATAGAGCCATGACCACATGGAACTCTATTCCACAGTACTACATAGAGCCATGACTACATGGAACTCTATTCCACAGTACTACATAGAGCCATGACTACATGGAACTCTATTCCACAGTACTACATAGAGCCATGACTACACGGAACTCTATTCCACAGTACTACATAGAGCCATGACTACATGGAACTCTATTCCACAGTACTACATAGAGCCATGACTACATGGAACTCTATTCCACAGTACTACATAGAGCCATGACTACACAGAACTCTATTCCACAGTACTACATAGAGCCATGACTACACGGAACTCTATTCCACAGTACATAGAGCCATGACTACATGGAACTCTATTCCACAGTACTACATAGAGCCATGACTACATGGAACTCTATTCCACAGTACTACATAGAGCCATGACTACATGGAACTCTATTCCACAGTACTACATAGAGCCATGACCACATGGAACTCTATTCCACAGTACTACATAGAGCCATGACTACATGGAACTATATTCCACAGTAGTACATAGAGCCATGACCACATGGAACTTTATTCCACAGTACTACATAGAGCCATGACTACATGGAACTCTATTCCACAGTACTACATAGAGCCATGACTACATGGAACTCTATTCCACAGTACTACATAGAGCCATGACTACATGGAACTCTATTCCACAGTACTACATAGAGCCATGACTACATGGAACTCTATTCCACAGTACTACATAGAGCCATGACTTATTGGAACTCTATTCCACAGTACTACATAGAGCCATGACTACACGGAACTCTATTCCACAGTACTACATAGAGCCATGACTACACGGAACTCTATTCCACAGTACTACATAGAGCCATGACTACACGGAACTCTATTCCACAGTACTACATAGAGCCATGACTACATGGAACTCTATTCCACAGTACTACATAGAGCCATGACTACATGGAACTCTATTCCACAGTACTACATAGAACCATGACTTATTGGAACTCTATTCCACAGTACTACATAGAGCCATGACTACACGGAACTCTATTCCACAGTACTACATAGAGCCATGACTACACGGAACTCTATTCCACAGTACTACATAGAGCCATGACTACACGGAACTCTATTCCACAGTACATAGAGCCATGACTACATGGAACTCTATTCCACAGTACTACATAGAGCCATGACTACATGGAACTCTCTCTATTCCACAGTACTACATAGAGCCATGACTACATGGAACTCTATTCCACAGTACTACATAGAGCCATGACTACATGGAACTCTACTCCACAGTACTACATAGAGCCATGACTACATGGAACTCTATTCCACAGTACTACATAGAGCCATGACTACATGGAACTCTATTCCACAGTACTACATAGAGCCATGACTTATTGGAACTCTATTCCACAGTACTACATAGAGCCATGACTACACGGAACTCTATTCCACAGTACTACATAGAGCCATGACTACACAGAACTCTATTCCACAGTACTACATAGAGCCATGACTACACGGAACTCTATTCCACAGTACTACATAGAGCCATGACTACATGGAACTCTATTCCACAGTACTACATAGAGCCATGACTACATGGAACTCTATTCCACAGTACTACATAGAGCCATGACTACATGGAACTCTATTCCACAGTACTACATAGAGCCATGACAACATGGAACTCTATTCCACAGTACTACATAGAGCCATGACTTATTGGAACTCTATTCCACAGTACTACATAGAGCTATGACTACACGGAACTCTATTCCACAGTACTACATAGAGCCATGACTACACGGAACTCTATTCCACAGTACTACATAGAGCCATGACTACACGGAACTCTATTCCACAGTACATAGAGCCATGACTACATGGAACTCTATTCCACAGTACTACATAGAGCCATGACTACATGGAACTCTATTCCACAGTACTACATAGAGCCATGACTACATGGAACTCTATTCCACAGTACTACATAGAGCCATGACTACATGGAACTCTATTCCACAGTACTACATAGAGCCATGACTACATGGAACTCTATTCCACAGTACTACATAGAGCCATGACCACATGGAACTCTATTCCACAGTACTACATAGAGCCATGACTACATGGAACTATATTCCACAGTAGTACATAGAGCCATGACCACATGGAACTCTATTCCACAGTACTACATAGAGCCATGACTACATGGAACTCTATTCCACAGTACTACATAGAGCCATGACTACATGGAACTCTATTCCACAGTACTACATAGAGCCATGACTACACGGAACTCTATTCCACAGTACTACATAGAGCCATGACTACATGGAACTCTATTCCACAGTACTACATAGAGCCATGACTACATGGAACTCTATTCCACAGTACTACATAGAGCCATGACTACACGGAACTCTATTCCACAGTACTACATAGAGCCATGACTACACGGAACTCTATTCCACAGTACTACATAGAGCCATGACTACATGGAACTCTATTCCACAGTACTACATAGAGCCATGACTACATGGAACTCTATTCCACAGTACTACATAGAGCCATGACTACATGGAACTCTATTCCACAGTACTACATAGAGCCATGACTACATGGAACTCTATTCCACAGTACTACATAGAGCCATGACTACATGGAACTCTATTCCACAGTACTACATAGAGCCATGACTACATGGAACTCTATTCCACAGTACTACATAGAGCCATGACTACATGGAACTCTATTCCACAGTACTACATAGAGCCATGACTTATTGGAACTCTATTCCACAGTACTACATAGAGCCATGACTACACAGAACTCTATTCCACAGTACTACATAGAGCCATGACTACACGGAACTCTATTCCACAGTACTACATAGAGCCATGACTACACGGAACTCTATTCCACAGTACTACATAGAGCCATGACTACATGGAACTCTATTCCACAGTACTACATAGAGCCATGACTACATGGAACTCTATTCCACAGTACTACATAGAGCCATGACTACATGGAACTCTATTCCACAGTACTACATAGAGCCATGACTTATTGGAACTCTATTCCACCATGACTACACGGAACTCTATTCCACAGTACATAGAGCCATGACTACATGGAACTCTATTCCACAGTACTACATAGAGCCATGACTACATGGAACTCTATTCCACAGTACTACATAGAGCCATGACTACATGGAACTCTATTCCACAGTACTACATAGAGCCATGACCACATGGAACTCTATTCCACAGTACTACATAGAGCCATGACTACATGGAACTATATTCCACAGTAGTACATAGAGCCATGACCACATGGAACTCTATTCCACAGTACTACATAGAGCCATGACTACATGGAACTCTATTCCACAGTACTACATAGAGCCATGACTACATGGAACTCTATTCCACAGTACTACATAGAGCCATGACTACATGGAACTCTATTCCACAGTACTACATAGAGCCATGACCACATGGAACTCTATTCCACAGTACTACATAGAGCCATGACTACATGGAACTATATTCCACAGTAGTACATAGAGCCATGACATTTACATTTACATTTACATTTAAGTCATTTAGCAGACGCTCTTATCCAGAGCGACTTACAAATTGGTGCATTCACCTTATGACATCCAGTGGAACAGTAGTGCATCTAAATCTTTTAAGGGGGAGGGGGGGTGAGAGGGATTACTTTATCCTATCCTAGGTATTCCTTAAAGAGGTGGGGTTTCAGGTGTCTCCGGAAGGTGGTGATTGACTCCGCTGTCCTGGCGTCGTGAGGGAGTTTGTTCCACCATTGGGGGGCCAGAGCAGCGAACAGTTTTGACTGGGTTGAGCGGGAACTGTACTTCCTCAGTGGTAGGGAGGCGAGCAGGCCAGAGGTGGATGAACGCAGTGCCCTTGTTTGGGTGTAGGGCCTGATCAGAGCCTGGAGGTACTGAGGTGCCGTTCCCCTCACAGCTCCGTAGGCAAGCACCATGGTCTTGTAGCGGATGCGAGCTTCAACTGGAAGCCAGTGGAGGGAGCGGAGGAGCGGGGTGACGTGAGAGAACTTGGGAAGGTTGAACACCAGACGGGCTGCGGCGTTCTGGATGAGTTGTAGGGGTTTAATGGCACAGGCAGGGAGCCCAGCCAACAGCGAGTTGCAGTAATCCAGGCGGGAGATGACAAGTGCCTGGATTAGGACCTGCGCCGCTTCCTGTGTGAGGCAGGGTCGTACTCTGCGGATGTTGTAGAGCATGAACCTACAGGAACGGGCCACCGCCTTGATGTTAGTTGAGAACGACAGGGTGTTGTCCAGGATCACGCCAAGGTTCTTAGCGCTCTGGGAGGAGGACACAATGGAGTTGTCAACCGTGATGGCGAGATCATGGAACGGGCAGTCCTTCCCGGGAGGAAGAGCAGCTCCGTCTTGCCGAGGTTCAGCTTGAGGTGGTGATCCGTCATCCACACGGATATGTCTGCCAGACATGCAGAGATGCGATTCGCCACCTGGTCATCAGAAGGGGGAAAGGAGAAGATTAATTGTGTGTCGTCTGCATAGCAATGATAGGAGAGACCATGTGAGGTTATGACAGAGCCAAGTGACTTGGTGTATAGCGAGAATAGGAGAGGGCCTAGAACAGAGCCCTGGGGGACACCAGTGGTGAGAGCACGTGGTGTGGAGACGGATTCTCGCCACGCCACCTGGTAGGAGCGACCTGTCAGGTAGGACGCAATCCAAGCGTGGGCCGCGCCGGAGATGCCCAACTCGGAGAGGGTGGAGAGGAGGATCTGATGGTTCACAGTATCGAAGGCAGCCGATAGGTCTAGAAGGATGAGAGCAGAGGAGAGAGAGTTAGCTTTAGCAGTGCGGAGCGCCTCCGTGATACAGAGAAGAGCAGTCTCAGTTGAATGACTAGTCTTGAAACCTGACTGATTTGGATCAAGAAGGTCATTCTGAGAGAGATAGCGGGAGAGCTGGCCAAGGACGGCACGTTCAAGAGTTTTGGAGAGAAAAGAAAGAAGGGATACTGGTCTGTAGTTGTTGACATCGGAGGGATCGAGTGTAGGTTTTTTCAGAAGGGGTGCAACTCTCGCTCTCTTGAAGACGGAGGGGACGTAGCCAGCGGTCAGGGATGAGTTGATGAGCGAGGTGAGGTAAGGGAGAAGGTCTCCGGAAATGGTCTGGAGAAGAGAGGAGGGGATAGGGTCAAGCGGGCAGGTTGTTGGGCGGCCGGCCGTCACAAGACGCGAGATTTCATCTGGAGAGAGAGGGGAGAAAGAGGTCAGAGCACAGGGTAGGGCAGTGTGAGCAGAACCAGCGGTGTCGTTTGACTTAGCAAACGAGGATCGGATGTCGTCGACCTTCTTTTCAAAATGGTTGACGAAGTCATCTGCAGAGAGGGGAGGAGGGGGAGGGGAGGAGGATTCAGGAGGGAGGAGAAGGTTGCAAAGAGCTTCCTAGGGTTAGAGGCAGATGCTTGGAATTTAGAGTGGTAGAAAGTGGCTTTAGCAGCAGAGAGAGAAGAGGAAAATGTAGAGAGGAGGGAGTGAAAAGATGTCAGGTCCGCAGGGAGGCGAGTTTTCCTCCATTTCCGCTCGGCTGCCCGGAGCCCTGTTCTGTGAGCTCGCAATGAGTCGTCGAGCCACGGAGCGGGAGGGGAGGACCGAGCCGGCCTGGAGGATAGGGGACATAGAGAGTCAAAGGATGCAGAAAGGGAGGAGAGGAGGGTTGAGGAGGCAGAATCAGGAGATAGGTTGGAGAAGGTTTGAGCAGAGGGAAGAGATGATAGGATGGAAGAGGAGAGAGTAGCGGGGGAGAGAGAGCGAAGGTTGGGACGGCGCGATACCATCCGAGTAGGGGCAGTGTGGGAAGTGTTGGATGAGAGCGAGAGGGAAAAGGATACAAGGTAGTGGTCGGAGACTTGGAGGGGAGTTGCAACGAGGTTAGTGGAAGAACAGCATCTAGTAAAGATGAGGTCGAGCGTATTTCCTGCCTTGTGAGTAGGGGGGGAAGGTGAGAGGAGGGTGAGGTCAAAAGAGGAGAGGAGTGGAAAGAAGGAGGCAGAGAGGAATGAGTCAAAGGTAGGCGTGGGGAGGTTAAAGTCGCCCAGAACTGTGAGAGGTGAGCCGTCCTCAGGAAAGGAGCTTATCAAGGCATCAAGCTCATTGATGAACTCTCCGAGGGAACCTGGAGGGCGATAAATGATAAGGATGTTAAGCTTGAAAGGGCTGGTAACTGTGACAGCATGGAATTCAAAGGAGGCGATAGACAGATGGGTAAGGGGAGAAAGAGAGAATGACCACTTGGGAGAGATGAGGATCCCGGTGCCACCACCCCGCTGACCAGAAGCTCTCGGGGTGTGCGAGAACACGTGGGCAGGCGAAGAGAGAGCAGTAGGAGTAGCAGTGTTGTCTGTGGTGATCCATGTTTCCGTCAGTGCCAAGAAGTCGAGGGACTGGAGGGAGACATAGGCTGAGATGAACTCTGCCTTGTTGGCCGCAGATCGGCAGTTCCAGAGGCTACCGGAGACCTGGAACTCCACGTGGGTCGTGCGCTGGGACCACCAGATTAGGGTGGCCGCGGCCACGCGGTGTGGAGCGTTTGTATGGTCTGTGCAGAGAGGAGAGAACAGGGATAGACAGACACATAGTTGACAGGCTACACAAGAGGCTACGCTAATGCAAAGGAGATTGGAATGACAAGTGGACTACACGTCTCGAGTGTTCAGGAAGTTAAGCTTACGTAGCAAGAATCTTATTGACTAAAATGATTAAAATGATACAGTACTGCTGAAGTAGGCTAGCTGGCAGAGGCTGCGTTGTTGACTATGTAGGCTAGCTGGCATTGGCTGCGTTGTTGACACTACACTAATCAAGTCGTTCCGTTGAGTGTAATAGTTTCTACTGTGCTGCTATTCGGGGCTAGCTGGCTAGCTAGCAGTGTTGATTACGTTACGTTGCGTTAAAAGAACGACAATAGCTGGCTAGCTAACCTAGGAAATCGCTCTAGACTACACAATTATCTTTGATACAAAGACGGCTATGTAGCTAGCTATGTAGCTAGCTACGATCAAACAAATCAAGCCGTTGTACTGTAATGAAATGAAATGAAAAATGTGATACTACCTGTGGAGCGAAGCGAAATGCGACCGGATTGTTGAGTGCAGAAATTCTGTTCGGTAGACGTTGGCTAGCTGTTGGCTAGCTAGCAGAGTCTCCTATGTTAAGGACGACATAAAACTACACACTCTAAACTACACAATTATCTTGGATACGAAGACAGCAAAGACAACTATGTAGCTAGCTAACACTACACTAATCAAGTCGTTCAGTTGAGTGTAATAGTTGTGCTGCTAATCGGTAGACGGTGGACTAGCTAACGGTGGACGTTAGCTAGCTAACGGTGGACGTTAGCTAGCTGGCTAGCTGCAGGGCAGTGTAGACTGCGTTAGGACGACGAAATACGATAATTACGCAATTATCTATGATACAAAGACGGCTATGTAGCTAGCTAAGAAGAAATTGCTAAGATTAGACAAATCAAACCGTTGTACTATAATGAAATGTAATGAAATGTAATACTACCTGCGGACCGAGTGCAGATGCGACCGCTCGCTCCAACCCGGAAGTGCCCACATGGAACTCTATTCCACAGTACTACATAGAGCCATGACTACATGGAACTCTATTCCACAGTACTACATAGAGCCATGACTTCACGGAACTCTATTCCACAGTACTACATAGAGCCATGACTACATGGAACTCTCTCTATTCCACAGTACTACATAGAGCCATGACTACATGGAACTCTACTCCACAGTACTACATAGAGCCATGACTACATGGAACTCTATTCCACAGTACTACATAGAGCCATGACTACATGGAACTCTACTCCACAGTACTACATAGAGCCATGACTACATGGAACTCTATTCCACAGTAGTACATAGAGCCATGACTACATGGAACTCTATTCCACATCTGGTAACTGATGCAGCAGTAGAATCAGATTTAAAAAACAGATACAAAAAAACACCTTAATGAACAGCGGGGGACTGTGAAGAGATACAAACATAGGCGCATACACACATGGATTTTGTTCTGTATATATGTGGTAGTGGTGGAGTAGGGGCCTGAGGGCACACAGTCAATGTATTGTAATGTTTTTAACATTGTATGAACTGCCTTGATTTTACTGGACCCTAGGAAGAGTCAAGGCAGCAGCTAATGGAAATCCATAATAAATACCAACAGCAAAGCACCATCACACCACCACCTCCATGCTTCACGGTGGGAACCACACATGCAGAGATCATCCGTTCACCTACTCAAATTTGGACTCATCAGACCAAAGGACAGATTTCCACCGGTCTAATGTCCAATGCTCGTGTTTCTTGGCCCAAGCACGTCTCTTCTTCTTATTGGTTTCCTTTAATAGTGGTTTCTTTGCAGCAATTCAACCATAAATGCCTGATTCACACAGTCTCCTCTGAATAGTTGATGTTGAGATCTGTCTGTTACGTGAACTCTTAAGCATTTATTTGGGCTGCAATTTCTGAGGCTGATAATTCTAATGAACTTTTCCTCTGCAGCAGAGGTAACTCTGGGTCTTCCTTTCCTGTGGTGGTCCTCATGAGAGCCAGTTTAATCCTAGCGCTTGATTGATTTTGCGGCTGCACTTGAAGGAACTTTCAAAGTTCTAGAAATGTTCAGGCTTGACTGACCATGTCTTAAAGTGATGATGGACTGTCATTTCCCTTTGCTTATTTGAGTTGTTCTTGCCATAATATGGACTTTGTCTTTAAGCAAATTGGGATACTTTCTGTTTACCACCCCTACCTTGTCACAACACAACTGATTGGCTCAAACACATTAAGAAGGAAATAAATTCCACAAATGAACTTAACAATGCGCACCTGTTAATTGAAATGCATTCCAGGTGACTTGAAGCTGGTTGAGAGAATGCCAAGAGTGTGCAAAGCTGTCATCAAGGCAAAGGGTGGCTATTTTGAAGAATCTCAAATATAAAATATATATTTTGATTTGTTTAACACTTTTTGGTTACTACATGATTCCATATGTGTTATTTCATAGTTTAGATTTCTTCATTATTCTTCTACAATAAAGAAAAACCCTTGAATGAGTAGTTGTGTCCAAGCTTTTGACTGTTACTGTATGACCACTCAGCTGGGCAGTGCAACAACACTATGGTCTGTAAGACATGTCTGGTTGACTGAGATGTCAAGAAGGCAGAGCAACGCCCTATTATGGACAGACCTCTTACCATTTTAGCAACAGTTGAGTCTTTGTTTTGATCTTAACAGTTTGCTATCTAGGGTTACACCCAGCAGTTTAGTCTCCTAAATTTGCTCAATCGCCACATTTGTTAAGTGTTGCAGTCATTTCAGTCGCTGTAGCTGACGTATATAGTGTTGATTCATTTGCATACATAGACACACTGGGTTTACTCAAAGCCAGTGGCAATTCATTAGTAAATATTGAAAAAGGTAAGGGGCCTAGACAGCTGCCCTGGGGAATTCCTGATTCTACCTGGATTATGTTGGAGAGGCTTCCATTAAAGAACACCCTCTGTGTTCTGTTAGACAGGTAACTCTTTATCCACATTATAGCAGGGGGTGTAAAGCCATAACACCCTCTGTGTTCTGTTAGACAGGTAACTCTTTATCCACATTATAGCAGGGGATGTAAAGCCATAACACCCTCTGTGTTCTGTTAGACAGGTAACTCTTTATCCATAGTATATCAGGGGGTGTAAAGCCATAACACATATGTTTTTCCAGCAGCAGACTACGATCGATAATGTCAAACGCCGCACTGAAGTCCAATAAAACAGCCCCCCAATCTTTTTATCATCAATTTCTCTCAGCCAATCATCAGTCATTTGTGTAAGTGGGCGGCAGGGTAGCCTAGTGGTTAGAGTGTTGGACTAGTAACTGAAAGGTTGCAAGATCGAATCCCCGAGCTGACGAGGTAACAATCTGTCGTTCTGCCCCTGAACAGGCAGTTAACCCACTAATCCTAGGCCGTCATTGAAAACAAGAATTTGTTCTTAACTGACTTGACTAGTTAAATAAAGGTAAAAAAAAAAATGTTTAAGTGTTGGTATTAGGCTGATTGGTCGGCTATTTGAGCCAGTAAAGCCAGTACACTATATACACTACAGAGACACTATATACACTATAGAGACACTATAGACACTATATACACTACAGAGACACTATATACACTACAGAGACACTATATACACTACAGAGACACTATATACACGACATAGACACTACATGCACTATAGAGACACTATATACACTACAGACACTATATACACTACAGAGACACTATATACACTATAGAGACACTATATACACTATAGAGGCACTATATACACTACAGAGACACTATACACACTACAGAGACACTATACACACTATATACCCTATAGAGACACTATATACCCTATAGAGACACTATATACACTAGACACTATATACACACTACAGAGACACTATATACACTATAGAGACACTATATACACTACAGAGACACTATACACACTATATACACTATATAAACACTATAGATATACTACAGAGACACTATATACACTACAGAGACACTATATACACTATAGAGACACTATATAGACTATAGAGGCACTATATAAACACTATAGATATACTACAGAGACACTATATACACTACAGAGACACTATATACACTACAGAGACACTATATACACTACAGAGACACTATATACACTATAGAGACACTATATAGACTATAGAGGCACTATATAAACACTATAGATATACTACAGAGACACTATATACACTACAGAGACACTATAGATATACTACAGAGACACTATATACACTATAGAGACACTATATACACTATAGATATACTACAGAGACACTATATACACTATAGAGACACTATATACACTACAGAGACACTATAGATATACTACAGAGACACTATATACACTATAGAGACACTATATACACTACAGAGACACTATATACACTACAGAGACACTAGACACATTATATAGACTAGAGACTAGACACACTATAGAGACTAGACACACTATAGAGACTAGACACACTATAGAGACTAGACAGACAATATACTAGACACACTATAGAGACTAGACACACTATAGAGACTAGACACACTATAGAGACTAGACACACTATAGAGACTAGACACACTATAGAGACTAGACAGACAATAGACTAGACACACTATAGAGACTAGAGACTAGACACACTATAGAGACTAGACAGACAATAGACTAGACACACTATAGAGACTAGAGACTAGACACACTATAGAGACTAGACAAACTATATATACTAGAGACTAGACAAACTATATAGACTAGACACACTATAGAGACTAGAGACTAGACAAACTATATATACTAGAGACTAGACAACCTATATATACTAGAGACTAGACACACTATAGAGACTAGAGACACTATATAGACTAGACACACTATAGAGACTAGAGACACTATAGAGACTAGACACACTATAGAGACTAGAGACTAGACACACTATAGAGACTAGACACACTATAGAGACTAGACACACTATAGAGACTAGACACACTATAGAGACTAGACACACTATAGAGACTAGAGACACTATATAGACTAGACACACTATAGAGACTAGACACACTATAGAGACTAGAGACACTATAGAGACTAGACACACTATAGAGACTAGAGACTAGACACACTATAGAGACACACTATAGAGACTAGACACACTATAGAGACTAGACACACTATAGAGACTAGACACACTATAGAGACTAGACACACTATAGAGACTAGACACACTATAGAGACTAGACACACTATAGAGACTAGACACACTATAGAGACTAGACACACTATAGAGACTAGACACACTATAGAGACTATAGACTAGACACACTATAGAGACTAGACACACTATAGAGACTAGACACACTATAGAGACTAGACACACTATAGAGACTAGACACACTATAGAGACTAGAGACACTATATAGACTAGAGACACTATAGAGACTATAGACTAGACACACTATAGAGACTAGACACACTATAGAGACTAGATACTAGACACACTATAGAGACTAGGCAGACAATAGACTAGACACACTATAGAGACTAGAGACTAGACACACTATAGAGACTAGACTAGAGACTAGACACTATAGAGACTAGACACACTATATAGACAGACACACTATAGAGACTAGACTAGACACTATATAGACTAGACACTACTATAGAGACTATAGAGACTAGACACACTATAGAGACTAGAGACTAGACACACTATATAGACTAGACACACTAGAGACTAGACACACTATAGAGACTAGACACACTATAGAGACTAGACACACTATAGAGACTAGACACACTATATAGACTAGACACACTATAGAGACTAGACACACTATAGAGACTAGACACACTATAGAGACTAGACACACTATAGAGACTAGACACACTATAGAGACTAGACACACTATATAGACTAGACACACTATAGAGACTAGACACACTATAGAGACTAGACACACTATAGAGACTAGACACACTATAGAGACTAGACACACTATAGAGACTAGACACACTATATAGACTAGAGACTAGACACACTATAGAGACTAGACACACTATAGAGACTAGACACACTATAGAGACTAGACACACTATAGAGACTAGACACACTATAGAGACTAGACACACTATAGAGACTAGACACACTATAGAGACTAGACACACTATAGAGACTAGACACACTATAGAGACTAGACACACTATATAGACTAGACACACTAGACACACTATAGAGACTAGACACACTATAGAGACTAGACACACTATAGAGACTAGACACACTATAGAGACTAGACACACTATAGACACACTATAGACTAGACACACTATAGACTAGACACACTATAGAGACTAGACACACTATATAGACTAGAGACTAGACACACTATAGAGACTAGACACACTATAGAGACTAGACACACTATAGAGACTAGACACACTATAGAGACTAGACACACTATAGAGACTAGACACACTATAGAGACTAGAGACTAGACACACTATAGAGACTATAGACTAGACACTATAGAGACTAGACACACTATAGAGACTAGACACACTATAGAGACTAGACACACTATAGAGACTAGACACACTATAGAGACTAGACACACTATAGAGACTAGACACACTATAGAGACTAGACACACTATAGAGACTAGACACACTATAGAGACTAGACTAGACACTATAGAGACTAGACACACTATAGAGACTAGACACACTATAGAGACTAGACACACTATAGAGACTAGACACACTATAGAGACTAGACACACTATAGAGACTAGACACACTATAGACTAGACACATATAGACACACTATAGAGACTAGACACACTATAGAGACTAGACACACTATAGAGACTAGAGACTAGACACACTATAGAGACTAGACACACTATATAGACTAGAGACTAGACACACTATATAGACTAGACACACTATATAGACTAGACACACTATAGACTAGACACTATAGAGACTAGACTAGACACTATAGAGACTAGACTAGACACTATAGAGACTAGACACTACTATAGAGACTAGACACACTATAGAGACTAGACACACTATAGAGACTATAGACTAGACACACTATAGAGACTAGACACACTATATATAGACTAGACACACTATAGAGACTAGACACACTAGAGACTAGACACACTATAGAGACTAGACACACTATATAGACTAGACACACTATAGAGACTAGAGACTAGACACACTATAGAGACTAGACACACTATAGAGACTAGAGACTAGACACACTATAGAGACTAGACACACTATAGAGACTAGACACACTATATAGACTAGACACACTATAGAGACTAGACACACTATATAGACTAGACACACTATATAGACTAGACACACTATAGAGACTAGACACACTATAGACTAGACACACTATAGACTAGACACACTATATAGACTAGACACACTATAGAGACTAGAGACTAGACACACTATAGAGACTAGACACACTATAGAGACTAGAGACTAGACACACTATATAGACTAGACACACTATAGAGACTAGAGACTAGACACACTATATAGACTAGAGACTAGACACACTATAGAGACTAGACACACTATATAGACTAGACACACTATAGAGACTAGAGACTAGACACACTATAGAGACTAGACACACTATAGAGACTAGACACACTATAGACTAGACACACTATAGAGACTAGACACACTATAGAGACTAGACTAGACACACTATAGAGACTAGACACACTATAGAGACTAGACACACTATAGAGACTAGAGACTAGACACACTATAGACTAGACACTATAGACTAGACACACTAGAGACTAGACTAGACACTATATAGACTAGAGACTAGACACACTATAGAGACTAGACTAGACACACTATATAGACTAGACACACTATAGACTAGAGACTAGACACACTATAGAGACTAGACACACTATAGAGACTAGACACACTATATAGACACACTAGAGACTAGACACACTATATAGACTAGACACACTATAGAGACTAGACACACTATAGAGACTAGACACACTATATAGACTAGACACTATAGACTAGACACTATATAGACTAGACACACTATAGAGACTAGACACACTATATAGACTAGAGACTAGACACACTATATAGACTAGACACACTATAGAGACTAGACACACTATAGAGACTAGACACACTATAGAGACTAGAGACTAGACACACTATAGAGACTAGACACACTATAGAGACTAGACACACTATAGAGACTATAGACTAGACACTATAGAGACTAGACACACTATATAGACTAGACACACTATAGAGACTAGACACACTATAGAGACTAGACACACTATATAGACTAGACACACTATATAGACTAGACAGACACTACTAGACTACACACTATAGAGACTAGACACACTATAGAGACTAGACACACTATAGAGACTAGACTAGAGACTAGACACACTATAGAGACTAGACACACTATAGAGACTAGACACTATAGAGACTAGACACACTATATAGACTAGACACACACTATAGAGACTAGACACACTATATAGACTAGACTAGACACACTATAGAGACTAGACAGACACACTATAGAGACTAGACACACTATAGAGACTAGACACACTATATAGACTAGACACACTATAGACTAGACAGACACTATAGAGACTAGACACACTATAGAGACTAGACACACTATATAGACTAGACACACTATAGAGACTAGACACACTATATAGACTAGACACACTATAGAGACTAGACACACTATATAGACTAGACACACTATAGAGACTAGACACACTATAGAGACTAGACACACTATAGACTAGACTAGACAGACACTATAGAGACTAGAGACTAGACACACTATAGAGACTAGACACACTACTATAGAGACTAGACACACTATATAGACTATAGAGACTAGACACACTATAGAGACTAGACACACTATATAGACACACTAGAGACAGACACACTATAGAGACTAGACACACTATAGAGACTAGAGACAGACACTATAGAGACTAGACACACTATAGACTAGACTAGACACACTATAGAGACTAGACTAGACACTATAGAGACTAGACACACTATATAGAGACTAGACACACTATATAGACTAGACACACTATAGAGACTAGACACACTATAGAGACTAGACACACTATAGAGACTAGACACATATAGACTATAGAGACTAGACACACTATAGACTAGACACACTATAGAGACTAGACACTATAGAGACTAGACACACTATATAGACTAGACTAGACACACTATAGAGACTAGACACACTATAGAGACTAGACACACACTATAGAGACTAGACACACTATATAGACTAGACACACTATAGACTAGACACACTATATAGACTAGACACACTATAGAGACTAGACACACTATAGAGACTAGACACACTATATAGACTAGACAGACTAGACACACTATAGAGACTAGACACACTATAGAGACTAGACACACTATAGAGACTAGAGACACTATAGAGACTAGACACACTATAGAGACTACACACTATAGAGACTAGACACACTATATAGACTAGACACACTATAGAGACTAGACACACTATAGAGACTAGACACACTATAGAGACTAGACACACTATAGAGACTAGACACACTATAGAGACTAGACACTATATAGACACTATAGAGACTAGACAGACACTATAGAGACTAGACACACTATAGAGACTAGACACTATAGACACACTAGAGACTAGACACACTATAGAGACTAGAGACTAGACACTAGACACACTATAGAGACTAGACACACTATAGAGACTAGACACACTATATAGACTAGACACACTATAGAGACTAGACACACACTATAGAGACTAGACACTATAGAGACTAGACACACTATAGAGACTAGACACACTATAGAGACTAGAGACTAGACACACTATAGAGACTAGAGACTAGACACACTATAGAGACTAGACTAGACACTATAGAGACTAGACACACTATAGAGACTAGACACACACTATATAGACTAGACACACTATATAGACTAGAGACTAGACACACTATATAGACTAGACACACTATAGACTAGACACACTATATAGACTAGACTAGACACACTATAGAGACTAGACACACTATATAGACTAGACACTATAGAGACTAGACACACTATATAGACTAGACTAGACACACTATAGAGACTAGACACTATAGAGACTAGACACACTATAGACTAGACTAGACACACTATATAGACACACTATATAGACTAGACACACTATAGACTAGACTAGACACACTATAGAGACTAGACACACTATATAGACTAGACTAGAGACTAGACACACTATAGAGACTAGACACACTATAGACTAGACACACTATAGAGACTAGACACACTATAGAGACTAGACACACTATAGAGACTAGACACACTATAGAGACTAGACACACTATAGAGACTAGACACACTATATAGACTAGACACACTATATAGACTAGAGACTAGACACACTATAGAGACTAGACACACTATATAGACTAGACACACTATAGAGACTAGACACACTATAGAGACTAGACTAGACTAGACACACACTATAGAGACTAGACACTATAGAGACTAGACACACTATAGAGACTAGACACACTATAGAGACTAGACACACTATACTAGACACACTATATAGACTAGACACACTATAGAGACTAGACACACTATAGAGACTAGACACACTATATAGACTAGACTAGACACACTATATAGACTACTAGACACACTATAGAGACTAGAGACTAGACACACTATAGACTAGACACACTACAGACACTATAGAGACTAGACACACTATAGAGACTAGACACACTATAGACTAGACACACTATATAGACTAGACACACTATATAGACTAGACACACTATAGAGACTAGACACACTATAGAGACTAGAGACTAGACACACTATATAGACTAGACACACTATAGAGACTAGACACACTATAGAGACTAGACACACTATATAGACTAGACACACTATATAGACTAGACACACTATAGAGACTAGACACACTATAGACTAGACACTACTAGAGACTAGACACACTATAGAGACTAGACACACTATAGACACACTATAGAGACTAGACACTACTATAGACTAGACACACTATAGAGACTAGACACACTATAGACACACTATAGACTAGACACACTATAGACACACTATAGACTAGACACACTATAGAGACTAGACACACTATATAGACTAGAGACTAGACACACTATAGAGACTAGACACACTATAGAGACTAGACACACTATAGAGACTAGACACACTATATAGACTAGACACTACTAGACACACTATAGACTAGACACACTATAGAGACTAGACACACACTATATAGACTAGACACACTATAGAGACTAGACAGACACTATAGAGACTAGACACACTATAGAGACTAGACACACTAGACACACTATAGAGACTAGACACACTATATAGACTAGACACACTATAGAGACTAGACACACTATATAGACTAGACACACATAGAGACTAGACACACTATAGACTAGACACACTATAGAGACTAGACACACTACTATAGACTAGACACACTATAGAGACTAGACTAGACACACTATAGAGACTAGACACACTATATAGAGACTAGACACACTATAGAGACTAGACACACTATAGAGACTAGACACACTACTATATATAGACTAGACACACTATAGAGACTAGAGACTAGACTATAGAGACTAGACACACTATAGAGACTAGACACACTATAGAGACTAGACACACTATAGAGACTAGACACACTATATAGACTAGAGACTAGACACACTATATAGACTAGACACACTATAGAGACTAGACACACTATAGAGACTAGACACACTATATAGACTAGACACACTATATAGAGACTAGACACACTATAGAGACTAGACACACTATAGATAGACTAGACACACTATAGAGACTAGACACACTATATAGAGACTAGACACACTATAGACTAGACACACTATAGACTAGACACACTATAGAGACTAGACACACTATATAGACTAGACACACTATATAGACTAGACACACTATAGAGACTAGAGACTAGACACACTATAGACTAGAGACTAGACACACTATATAGACTAGACACACTATATAGACTAGACACACTATAGAGACTAGACACACTATAGAGACTAGACACACTATATAGACTAGACACACTATATAGACTAGACACACTATATAGACTAGACACACTATAGAGACTAGAGACTAGACACACTATAGAGACTAGACACACTATAGAGACTAGACACACTATATAGACTAGACACACTATAGAGACTAGACACACTATAGAGACTAGACACACTATAGAGACTAGACACACTATAGAGACTAGACACACTATAGAGACTAGACACTATAGAGACTAGAGACTAGACACACTATAGACACACTATAGAGACTAGACACACTATAGAGACTAGACACACTATAGAGACTAGACACACTATAGAGACTAGACACACTATAGAGACTAGACACACTATATAGACTAGACACACTATATAGACTAGACACACTATAGAGACTAGACACACTATATAGACTAGACACACTATAGAGACTAGACACACTATAGAGACTAGACACACTATATAGAGACACTAGAGACACACTATAGAGACACACTATAGAGACTAGACACACTATAGAGACTAGACACACTATATAGACTAGACACACTATATAGACTAGACACACTATAGAGACTAGACACACTATAGACTAGACTAGACACACTATAGAGACTAGACACACTATAGAGACTAGACACACTATAGAGACTAGACACACTATAGAGACTAGACACACTATAGAGACTAGACACACTATAGACACACTATAGAGACTAGACACACTATAGAGACTAGACACACTATAGAGACTAGACACACTATAGAGACTAGACACACTATAGAGACTAGACACACTATAGAGACTAGACACACTATAGACTAGACACACTATAGAGACTAGACACACTATAGAGACTAGACACACTATATAGACTAGACACACTAGAGACTAGACACTATAGAGACTATATACTAGACACTATAGAGACTAGACACACTATAGAGACTAGACACACTATAGACTAGACACTATAGAGACTAGACACACTATAGAGACTAGACACACTATAGAGACTAGACACACTATAGAGACTAGACACACTATAGAGACTAGACACTATAGAGACTAGACACACTATAGAGACTAGACACACTATAGAGACTAGACACACTATAGAGACTAGACACACTATAGAGACTAGAGACACTATAGAGACTAGAGACTAGACACACTATAGAGACTAGACACACTATAGAGACTAGACACTAGACACACTATAGAGACTAGACACACTATAGAGACTAGAGACTAGACACTATAGAGACTAGACACACTATAGAGACTAGAGACTAGACACTATAGAGACTAGACACACTATATAGACTAGACACACTATAGAGACTAGACACACTATAGAGACTAGACACACTATAGAGACTAGACACACTATAGAGACTAGAGACTAGACACACTATAGAGACTAGACACACTATAGAGACTAGACACACTATATAGACTAGACACACTATATAGACTAGACACACTATATAGACTAGACACACTATAGAGACTAGACACACTATATAGACTAGAGACTAGACACACTATAGAGACTAGACACACTATATAGACTAGACACACTATAGAGACTAGACACACTATAGAGACTAGACACACTATAGAGACTAGACACACTATATAGACTAGACACACTATAGACTAGACACACTATAGAGACTAGACACACTATAGAGACTAGACACAGACACACTATATAGACTAGACTAGACACACTATAGAGACTAGACACACTATAGAGACTAGACACTACTATAGAGACTAGACACACTATAGAGACTAGACACACTATAGACACTAGACACACACTATAGAGACTAGAGACTACACACTATAGAGACTAGACACACTATATATAGACTAGAGACTAGACACACTATATAGACTAGACTAGACACACTATAGAGACTAGACACTATAGAGACTAGACACACTATAGAGACTAGACACACTATAGAGACTAGACACACTATATAGACTAGACACACTATAGAGACTAGACACACTATATAGACTAGACACTACTAGACACACTATATAGACTAGACACACTATAGAGACTAGACACACTATAGAGACTAGACTAGACACACTATAGAGACTAGACACACTATATAGACTAGACTAGACACACTATAGAGACTAGACACACTATAGAGACTAGACACACTATATAGACTAGACACACTATAGAGACTAGAGACTAGACACACTATAGAGACTAGACACACTATATAGACTAGAGACTAGAGACACACTATATAGACTATAGAGACTAGACACACTATAGAGACTAGACACACTATAGAGACTAGACACTATAGACACACTATAGACTAGACACACTATAGAGACTAGACTATATAGAGACTAGACACACTATATAGACTAGACTAGACACACTATAGAGACACACTATAGACTAGACACACTATAGAGACTAGACACACTATAGAGACTAGAGACTAGACACACTATAGAGACTAGACACACTATATAGACTAGACACACTATATAGACTAGACACACTATAGAGACTAGACACACTATAGAGACTAGACACACTATAGAGACTAGACACACTATAGAGACTAGAGACTAGACACACTATAGAGACTAGACACACTACTAGACACACTATAGACTAGACACACTATAGAGACTAGACACACTATAGAGACTAGACACACTATAGACTAGAGACTAGACACACTATAGAGACTAGACACACTATAGAGACTAGACACACTATAGACTAGACACACTATAGACACACTATAGAGACTAGACACACTATATAGACTAGACACACTATAGACACACTATAGAGACTAGACACACTATAGACTAGACTAGACAGACACACTATAGACTAGACACACTATATAGACTAGACACACTATAGAGACTAGACACACTATAGAGACTAGACACACTACTAGACACACTAGAGACTAGACACACTATATAGACTAGACACACTATAGAGACTAGACACACTATAGAGACTAGACACACTATAGACTAGACACACTACTAGAGACTAGACACACTAGACTAGACACACTATATAGACTAGAGACTAGACACACTATAGAGACTAGACACACTATAGACTAGACACACTATATAGACTAGACTAGACACACTATAGAGACTAGACACACTATAGAGACTAGACACACTATAGAGACTAGACACACTATAGACTAGACACACTATAGAGACTAGACACACTATAGACACACTATAGACTAGACTAGAGACTAGACACACTATAGAGACTAGACACACTATATAGACTAGACACTAGACACACTATAGAGACTAGACACACTATAGAGACTAGACACACTATAGAGACTAGACACACTATAGAGACTAGACACACTATAGAGACTAGACACTAGACACTAGACACACTAGACTAGACACACTATAGACTAGACACACTATAGACTACAGACACACTATAGACTAGAGACTAGACACACTATAGAGACTAGACACACTATATAGAGACTAGACACACTACACACTATAGAGACTAGACACACTATAGAGACTAGACACACTATACACACTAGACTATAGAGACTAGACACACTATAGAGACTAGACACACTATAGACTAGACACACTATAGACTAGACACTATAGAGACTAGACACACTATATACTAGACACACTAGAGACTAGACACACTATAGAGACTAGACACACTATACTAGACACACTATATAGACTAGACACACTATAGAGACTAGACACACTATAGAGACTAGACACACTATAGAGACACTACTAGAGACTAGACACACTATAGAGACTAGACACACTATAGAGACTAGACACACTATAGACTAGAGACTAGACACACTATATAGAGACTAGACACACTATAGAGACTAGACACTATAGAGACTAGACACTACTATAGAGACTAGACACACTATAGAGACACACTAGACTAGACACACTATAGACTAGACTAGACACACTATAGAGACTAGACACACTATAGAGACTAGACACACTATAGAGACTAGACACACTATAGAGACTAGACTAGACACACTATAGAGACTAGACACACTATAGAGACTAGACACACTATATAGACTAGACACACTATAGAGACTAGACACACTATAGAGACTAGACACACTATAGACTAGACACACTATATAGACTAGACACACTATAGAGACTAGACACACTATATAGACTAGACTAGACACACTATAGAGACTAGACACACTATAGAGACTAGACACACTATATAGACTAGACACACTATATAGACTAGAGACTAGACACACTATATAGACTAGACACACTATATAGACTAGAGACTAGACACACTATATAGACTAGAGACTAGACACACTATAGAGACTAGACACACTATAGAGACTAGACACACTATATAGACTATAGACTAGACACACTATAGAGACTAGACACACTATATAGACTAGACACACTATAGAGACTAGACACACTATAGACTAGACACACTATAGAGACTAGACTAGACACTATATAGACTAGACACTACTATATAGAGACTAGACACACTATAGAGACTAGACACACTATAGAGACTAGACACACTATATAGACACACTATATAGACTAGACACACTATAGAGACTAGACTAGACACACTATAGACTAGACACACTATAGAGACTAGACACTACACACTATAGAGACTAGACACACTATAGAGACTAGACACACTAGACACACTATATAGAGACTAGACACACACTATAGAGACTAGACACACTATATAGACTAGACACACTATAGAGACTAGACACACTATATAGACTAGACACACTATATAGACTAGACTAGACACACTATAGAGACTAGACACACTATAGAGACTAGACACACACACTATAGAGACTAGACACACTATATAGACTAGACACACTATAGAGACTAGACACACTATAGAGACTAGACACACTATAGAGACTAGACACACTATAGAGACTAGACACACTATAGACTAGACACACACACACTATAGAGACTAGACACACTATATAGACTAGACACACTATATAGACTAGACACTATAGAGACTAGACACACTATAGACTAGACACACTATAGAGACTAGACACACTATAGAGACTAGACACACTATAGAGACTAGACACACTATAGAGACTAGACACACTATAGAGACTAGACTAGACTAGACACACTATAGAGACTAGACTAGACACACTATATAGACTAGACACACTATAGAGACTAGACACACTATAGAGACTAGACACACTATAGACTAGACACACTAGAGACTAGACACACTATAGAGACTAGACACACTATATAGACTAGAGACTAGACACACTATATAGACTAGACTAGACACACTATATAGACTAGACACACTATAGAGACTAGACACACTATAGAGACTAGACACACTATAGACTAGACTATATAGACTAGACACACTATAGAGACTAGACTACACTATAGAGACTAGACACACTATAGAGACTAGACACACTATATAGACTAGACACTAGACACACTATATAGACACACTAGACTAGACACTATAGAGACTAGACACTATATAGACAGACACACTATATAGACTAGACACACTATAGAGACTAGACACACTATAGAGACTAGACACACACTATAGAGACTAGACACACTATAGAGACTAGACACACTATAGAGACTAGACACACTATATAGACTAGAGACTAGACACACTAGACACACTAGACTAGACACACACACTATAGAGACTAGACACACTATAGAGACTAGACACACTATAGAGACTAGACACACTATAGAGACTAGACACACTATAGAGACTAGACACACTATAGAGACTAGACACACTATATAGACTAGAGACTAGACACACTACTAGAGACTAGACTAGACACACTATATAGACTAGACACACACACTATAGAGACTAGACACACTATAGAGACTAGACACACTATAGAGACTAGACACACTATAGAGACTAGACACACTATAGAGACTAGACTAGAGACTAGACTAGACACACTATAGAGACTAGACACACTATAGAGACTAGACACACTATAGACTAGACACACTATAGACTAGACACACTATAGAGACTAGACTAGAGACTAGACACACTATAGAGACTAGACACACTATAGAGACTAGAGACTAGACACTATAGAGACTAGACACACTATAGAGACTAGACACACTATAGAGACTAGACACTATATAGACTAGACACTATATAGACTAGACACACTATAGAGACTAGACACACTATAGAGACTAGACTAGACACTATATAGACTAGACACACTAGACACACTAGACTAGACACACTATATAGACTAGACACACTATAGAGACTAGACACACTATAGAGACTAGACACACTATAGAGACTAGACACACTATATAGACTAGACACACTATAGAGACTAGACACACTATAGAGACTAGACACACTATATAGACTAGACACACTAGACACACTACTATAGAGACTAGACACACTATATAGACTAGACACACTATAGAGACTAGAGACACACTATAGAGACTAGACACACTATAGACACACTATAGAGACTAGACACACTATATAGACTAGACACACTATAGAGACTAGACTAGACACACTATAGAGACTAGACACACTATATAGACTAGACACACTATAGACTAGACACACTATATAGAGACTAGACACACTATAGAGACTAGACACACTATAGACTAGACACACTATAGAGACTAGACACACTATAGAGACTAGACACACTACAGAGACTATATAGACTAGACACACTATAGAGACTAGACACACTATAGAGACTAGACACACTATAGAGACTAGACACACTATATAGACTAGACTAGACTAGACACTATAGACTAGACACACTATAGACTATAGAGACTAGACACACTATAGAGACTAGACACACTATATAGACTAGACACACTATATAGACACACTATAGAGACTAGACACACTATATAGACTAGACACTACACTAGACTATATAGACTAGACACACTATATAGACACACTATATAGACTAGACTAGAGACACACTATAGAGACTAGACACACTATAGAGACTAGACACTAGACTATAGACTAGACACACTATAGAGACTAGACACACACTATAGAGACTAGACTAGAGACTAGACACACTATAGAGACTAGACACACTAGACAGACTATACTAGAGACTAGACACACTATAGAGACTAGACACACTATAGACTAGACACACTATAGAGACTAGACACACTATAGACTAGACACACTATATAGACTAGACACACTATATAGACTAGACTAGACACACTATAGAGACTAGACACACTATATAGAGACTAGAGACTAGACACACTATATAGACTAGACACACTATATAGACTAGACACACTAGACACACTATAGACTAGACACTAGAGACTAGACACACTATAGAGACTAGACACACTATAGACTAGACACACTATAGAGACTAGAGACACTATATAGACTAGACACACTATAGAGACTAGACACACTATAGAGACTAGACACTATAGAGACTAGACACACTATATAGACTAGACACACTATATAGACTAGACACTATAGAGACTAGACACACTATAGACACACTATATAGACTAGACACACTATATAGACTAGACACACTATAGAGACTAGACTAGACACACTATATAGACTAGACACACTATAGAGACTAGACACACTATATAGACTAGACACACTATAGAGACTAGACACACTATATAGACTAGACACAGAGACTAGACACACTATATAGACTAGACACACTATAGAGACTAGACACACTATATAGAGACTAGACACACTATAGAGACTAGACACACTATATAGACTAGACTAGACACACTATATAGAGACTAGACACACTATAGAGACTAGACACACTATAGACTAGACACACTATAGAGACTAGACACACTATAGAGACTAGACACACTATAGAGACTAGACACACTATATAGACTAGACACACTATAGAGACTAGACACACTATATAGACTAGACTAGACACACTATAGAGACTAGACACACTATAGAGACTAGACACACTAGACTAGACACACTATAGAGACTAAACACATTGTATAGACTAGACACACTATAGAGACTAGAGACACTATAGAGACTAGACACACTATATAGACTAGACACACTATAGAGACTAGACACACTATAGAGACTAGACACACTATATAGACTAGACACACTATAGAGACTAGACACAGAGACTAGACACAGTATATAGACTAGAGACTAGACACACTATAGAGACTAGACACACTATAGAGACTAGACACACTATAGAGACTAGACACACTATAGAGACTAGACACACTATAGAGACTAGACACACTATAGAGACTAGACACACTATAGAGACTAGACACACTATATAGACTAGAGACTAGACACACTATAGAGACTAGACACACTATAGAGACTAGAGACTAGACACACTATAGAGACTAGACACACTATAGAGACTAGACACACTAGACACACTATAGAGACTAGACACACTATATAGACTAGACACACTATAGAGACTAGACTAGACACACTATAGAGACTAGACACACTATAGAGACTAGAGACTAGACACACTATAGAGACTAGACACACTATATAGACTAGACACACTATAGAGACTAGACACACTATAGAGACTAGAGACTAGACACACTATATAGACTAGAGACTAGACACACTATAGAGACTAGACACACTATAGAGACTAGACACACTATAGAGACTAGACACACTATATAGACTATAGACTAGACACACTATAGAGACTATAGACTAGACACACTATATAGACTATAGACTAGACACACTATAGAGACTAGACACACTATAGAGACTAGACACACTATAGAGACTAGACACACTATAGAGACTAGACACACTATATAGACTATAGACTAGACACACTATAGAGACTAGACACACTATATAGACTAGAGACTAGACACACTATAGAGACTAGACACACTATAGAGACTAGACACACTATAGAGACTAGACACACTATAGAGACTAGAGACTAGACACACTATATAGACTAGACACACTATAGACTAGACACACTATATAGACTAGACACACTATAGAGACTAGACACACTATATAGAGACTAGACACACTATATAGACTAGAGACACTATAGAGACACTAGATAGACTAGACTATAGACTAGACACACTATATAGACTATAGACTAGACACACTATAGAGACTAGACACACTATAGAGACTAGACACACTATAGAGACTAGACACACTATAGAGACTAGACACACTATATAGACTAGACTAGACACACTATAGAGACTAGACACACTATAGAGACTAGAGACTAGACACACTATAGAGACTAGACACTAGACACACTATAGAGACTAGACACACTATAGAGACTAGACACACTATAGACTAGACTAGACACACTATATATACTAGAGACTAGACACACACTATAGAGACTAGAGACTAGACACACTATAGAGACTAGAGACTAGACACACTATAGAGACTAGACACACTATAGAGACTAGACACACTATATATACTAGAGACTAGACACACTATAGAGACTAGACACACTATAGAGACTAGAGACTAGACACACTATAGAGACTAGACACACTATATAGACTAGACACACTATAGAGACCAGACACACTATATAGACTAGAGACACTATAGAGACTAGACACACTATAGAGACTAGACACACTATATATACTAGAGACTAGAGACACTATAGAGACTAGACACACTATATAGACTAGACACTATAGACTAGAGACACTATAGAGACTAGACACACTATAGACTAGAGACTAGACACACTATATAGACTAGACACACTATAGAGACTAGACACACTATATAGACTAGACACACTATAGAGACTAGACACACTATAGAGACTAGACACACTATAGAGACTATAGACTAGACACACTATAGAGACTAGACACACTATATAGACTAGACACACTATAGAGACTAGACACATAGAGACTACTATATAGACTATAGACTAGACACACTATAGACTAGACTAGACACACTATAGAGACTAGACACACTATAGAGACTAGAGACTAGACACACTATAGAGACTAGACACACTATAGAGACTAGACACACTATAGACTAGACACACTATAGAGACTAGACACACTATAGAGACTAGACACACTATAGAGACTAGAGACTAGACACACTATAGAGACTAGACACACTATAGAGACTAGAGACTAGACACACTATAGAGACTAGACACACTATATAGACTAGACACACTATAGAGACACACTAGACAGACACTATAGAGACTAGACACACTATAGAGACTAGACACACTATAGAGACTAGACACACTAGAGACTAGACACACTATAGACTAGACTATATAGACTAGACACACTATAGAGACTAGACACACTAGACTAGACACACTATAGAGACTAGACACACTATAGAGACTAGACACTATATAGACTAGATAGACTAGACACACACTATAGAGACTAGACACACTATAGAGACTAGACACACTATAGACTAGACACACTAGACACACTATAGAGACTAGACACACTATATAGACTAGAGACTAGACACACTATAGAGACTAGACACACTATAGACTAGACACACTATAGAGACTAGACACAGAGACTAGACACACTATAGAGACTAGACACACTATAGACACACTATAGAGACTAGACACACTATAGAGACTAGACACACTATAGAGACTAGAGACTAGACACACTATAGAGACTAGACACACTATAGAGACTAGACACACTATAGAGACTAGACACTATAGAGACTAGACACACTATAGAGACTAGACACACTATAGAGACTAGACACACTATATAGACTAGAGAGACTAGACACACTATATAGACTAGACACACTATATAGACTAGACACACTATAGAGACTAGACACACTATAGAGACTAGAGACACTATATAGACTAGACACACTATAGAGACTAGACACTATAGAGACTAGACACACTATAGAGACTAGACACACTATAGAGACTAGACACACTATATAGACTAGACACACTATATAGACTAGACACACTATATAGACTAGACACACTATAGAGACTAGACACACTATAGAGACTATAGACACTATATAGACTAGACACACTATAGAGACTAGACACTATAGAGACTAGACACACTATAGAGACTAGACACACTATAGAGACTAAACACATTGTATAGACTAGACACACTATAGAGACTAGAGACACTATAGAGACTAGACACACTATATAGACTAGACACACTATAGAGACTAGACACACTATAGACTAGACACACTATAGAGACTAGACACACTATAGAGACTAGACACACTATATAGACTAGAGACACTATAGAGACTAGACACAGTATATAGACTAGAGACTAGACACAGTATATAGACTAGAGACTAGACACACTATAGAGACTAGACACACTATAGAGACTAGACACACTATAGACTAGACACTAGAGACACTATAGAGACTAGACACACTATAGAGACTAGACACACTATAGAGACTAGACACACTATATAGACTAGAGACTAGACACACTATAGAGACTAGACACACTATAGAGACTAGAGACTAGACACACTATAGAGACTAGACACACTATATAGACTAGAGACTAGACACACTATAGAGACTAGACACACTATAGACTAGAGACTAGACACACTATAGAGACTAGACACACTATATAGACTAGACACACTATATAGACTATAGACTAGACACACTATAGAGACTAGACTAGACACACTATATAGACTAGACACACTATATAGACTAGACACACTATAGAGACTATACACACTATAGAGACTAGACACACTATAGAGACTAGACACACTATATAGACTAGACACACTATAGAGACTAGACACACTATATAGACTAGACTAGACACACTATAGAGACTAGACACACTATATAGACTAGAGACTAGACACACTATAGAGACTAGACACACTATAGAGACTAGACACACTATATAGACTATAGACTAGACACACTATAGAGACTAGACACACTATATAGACTAGAGACTAGACACACTATAGAGACTAGACACACTATAGAGACTAGACACACTATAGAGACTAGACACACTATAGAGACTAGACACACTATATAGACTAGACACACTATAGAGACTAGACACACTATAGAGACTAGACACACTATATAGACTAGAGACTAGAGACACTATAGAGACTAGACACACTATAGAGACTAGAGACTAGACACACTATAGAGACTAGACACACTATATAGACTAGACACACTATAGAGACTAGACACACTATATAGACTAGACACACTATAGAGACTAGACACACTATAGAGACTAGACACACTATATATACTAGAGACTAGAGACACTATAGAGACTAGACACACTATATATACTAGAGACTAGAGACACTATAGAGACTAGACACACTATAGAGACTAGAGACTAGACACACTATAGAGACTAGACACACTATAGAGACTAGACACACTATAGAGACTAGACACACTATATAGACTAGACACACTATAGAGACTAGACACACTATAGAGACTAGAGACACTATATAGACTATAGACTAGACACACTATAGAGACTATAGACTAGACACACTATAGAGACTAGACACACTATAGAGACTAGAGACTAGACACACTATAGAGACTAGACACACTATAGAGACTAGAGACACTATAGAGACTAGACACACTATAGAGACTAGACACACTATAGAGACTAGACACACTATAGAGACTAGAGACACTATAGAGACTAGACACACTATAGAGACTAGACACACTATAGAGACTAGACACACTATAGAGACTAGACACACTATAGAGACTAGAGACTAGACACACTATAGAGACTAGACACACTATAGAGACTAGACACACTATAGAGACTAGAGACACTATAGAGACTAGACACACTATAGAGACTAATAGACTAGACACACTATAGAGACTAGACACACTATAGAGACTAGACACACTATAGAGACTAGACACACTATAGAGACTAGAGACACTATATAGACTAGAGATTAGACACACTATAGAGACTAGAGACACTATATAGACTAGAGACTAGACACACTATATAGACTAGACACACTATAAAGACTAGACACACTATAGACACACTATAGAGACTAGAGACACTATATATACTAGAGACTAGAGACACTATAGAGACTAGACACACTATATAGACTAGAGACTAGACACACTATAGAGACTAGACCCACTATAGAGACTAGAGACTAGACACACTATAGAGACTAGACACACTATAGACACACTATAGAGACTAGACACACTATAGAGACTAGACACACTATAGAGACTAGACACAGACTAGACACACTATAGAGACTAGACACACTATAGAGACTAGACACACTATAGAGACTAGACACACTATAGAGACTAGACACACTATAGAGACACTATAGAGACTAGACACACTATATAGACTAGACACACTATAGAGACTAGACACACTATAGAGACTAGACACACTATAGAGACTAGAGACTAGACACACTATAGAGACTAAACACACTATAGAGACTAGACACACTATAGAGACTAGACACACTATAGAGACTAGAGACACTATAGAGACTAGACACACTATAGAGACTAGAGACACTATAGAGACTAGAGACACTATATAGACTAGACACACTATAGAGACTAGACACTATAGAGACTAGACACACTATAGAGACTAGACACACTATAGAGACTAGAGACTAGACACATTATAGAGACTAGACACACTATAGAGACTAGACACATTATAGAGACTAGACACACTATAGAGACTAGAGACACTATAGAGACTAGACACACTATAGAGACTAGACACACTATATAGACTAGAGACTAGACACACTATATAGACTAGAGACTAGACACACTATATAGACTAGACACACTATAGAGACTAGAGACACTATAGAGACTAGACACACTATAGAGACTAGACACACTATAGAGACTAGACACACTATAGAGACTAGAGACACTATAGAGACTAGACACACTACACATTATTTTTTTCAGTCAGGATCGTCCCCAGCAACAGGTCCACTGGGTCGGAGAAAGGGTGGTTACCATGCCAACAGCTTCAGTCAGTCCCCACTTAGCACAGCCGTCAGTTCAACGTGTAGTTTTGATTTACATTTGGTCGAGTTGTCATCGTTGTTCATCATCTCGTGGATTTTTAGGTGGGTTGAAATGATGTGGAAACCACGTTGCTCTTGCTTTAACAGCCATTTCCTAGTTAACTCTTGGTGTGCTGTGGACCTCATGTTCCTCTTGGTGTGCTGTGGACCTCATGTTCCTCTTGGTGTGCTGTGGACCTCATGTTCCTCTTGGTGTGCTGTGGACCTCATGTTCCTCTTGGTGCATCGGGAGGCATAACTCTCTCTCTCTCTCCTCTCACACACCGACTCTCTCCTCTCACACACCGACTCTCTCTCCTCTCACACACCGACTCTCTCTCCTCTCACACACCGACTCTCTCTCCTCTCACCCACTGACTCTCTCTCCTCTCACACACTGACTCTCTCTCCTCTCACACACTGACTCTCTCTCCTCTCACACACTCTCTCTCCTCTCACACACTGACTCTCTCTCCTCTCACACACTGACTCTCTCTCCTCTCACACACAGACTCTCTCTCCTCTCACCCACCGACTCTCTCTCCTCTCACACACTTACTCTCTCTCCTCTCACCCACTGACTCTCTCTCCTCTCACACACTGACTCTCTCCTCTCACCCACTGACTCTCTCTCCTCTCACACACTGACTCTCTCTCCTCTCACCCACTCTCTCTCCTCTCACCCACTGACTCTCTCTCCTCTCACACACCGACTCTCTCTCCTCTCACAGACTCTCTCCTCTCTCACACACTCTCACCCACTCTCTCTCTCTCCTCTCACACACCGACTCTCTCCTCTCACACACAGACTCTCTCCTCTCACACACAGACTCTCTCCTCTCACACACAGACTCTCTCTCCTCTCACACACAGACTCTCTCTCCTCTCACACACCGACTCTCTCCTCTCTCACACACTCTCTCTCCTCTCACACACCGACTCTCTCCTCTCTCACACACTCTCTCTCCTCTCACACACAGACTCTCTCTCCTCTCACACACCGACTCTCTCCTCTCTCACACACTCTCTCCTCTCTCACACTCTCTCTCCTCTCACCCACTCTCTCTCCTCTCACCCACTCTCTCTCCTCTCACCCACTCTCTCTCCTCTCACACACTGACTCTCTCTTCTCACACACTCTCTCTCACCCACTCTCTCTCCTCTCACCCACTCTCTCTCCTCTCACCCACTCTCTCTCCTCTCACCCACTCTCTCTCCTCTCACCCACTCTCTCTCCTCTCACCCACTCTCTCCTCTCTGTCTTACACTCTCACACTATCTCTCTCTGACTCACACTCTCACACACTCTTTCTCTCTGACTCACACTCTCACACACTCTCTCTCTCTGACTCGCACTCTCACAAGGACTCTCTCTCTCTGACTCACACTCTCACACACTCTCTCTCTCTGACTCGCACTCTCACACACTCTTTCTCTCTGACTCACACTCTCACACACTCTCTCTCTCTGACTCGCACTCTCACACGGACTCTCTCTCTCTGACTCGCACTCTCACACGGACTCTCTCTCTCTGACTCACACTCTCACACACTCTTTCTCTCTGACTCACACTCTCACACACTCTCTCTCTCTGACTTGCACTCTCACACGGACGCTCTCTCTCACACACACACACACACTGACACACACACACACTGACACACATCGTTAAACATGTATACGGTGTACATATATATTTATATAGACCTATAAATGTACATGTACATACATTTATAAAAGGTAACAACTTAGGTACATACAGTCGCTCTCTTCCGTCATCATCACACACAATGTGACTCACTCTCCTCTCATACAGTCGCTCTCTTCCGTCATCATCACACACAATGTGACTCACTCTCTCTCTCCTCTCATACAGTCGCTCTCTTCCGTCATCATCACACACACAATGTGACTCACTCTCTCTCTCCTCTCATACAGTCGCTCTCTTCCGTCATCATCACACACAATGTGACTCACTCTCTCTCTCCTCTCATACAGTCGCTCTCTTCCGTCATCATCACACACAATGTGACTCTGTGAGTCTATCTTCCTTACAGGCACACGCTCACAGACATCATACAGGTTCTCAGACACACTTCATCATATTGAAAAAGACTTGCTTCCTTTGTCAAACAACAACAACACCAGGTTGCAATGTTGGTCACTTTCCATGAATCTTCAATGTTGTTTTTTTTACTCTCTTTAAAAGCTGTGAAGTATTAAAACATTTAAAAAAGGATAAAAACTGTATGTGTGTGGAGGAGGGGGGGGTTTGAGTCCCATATGGCAGCCTACTTCCCATACGGGGCACTACTTTAAGAGTCCTATGGGTCCTGGTCTATAGTAGTGCACTAATATAGGGAATAGGCTGTGATCTGTGATGGCTTTCATTCGCTGCAACATCTCATCTTCCTCAGCGCAGGTCAGTGGTTCGTTTGCATAATGTATACAGGTTTTAGGAATTGTATCCCTCTTGTTTTGGTTTTGTTTTTACTAAACAACATTTCCTTCTATTCTTTTTTTTATTTATAAAGCAGAAACCCTGTAAAGAGAGAAAGCGTAGAGTCTCTAAAACACTGCAGAGAGTCGGTCAGCGCTGCATGTGTTGTTGACATCAAGCTGTACAACGCAGGTCAAGGGGTCAGAAAACATACTTAATTCCCAGCTCAATGTACAGGTACAGCCATAATCAAGGCACAAAAATCTACAAGTAGATTTGTTTTTCTTTCAATAAAGTAGTTGTACAAAATAATATTACATTTTACAGTCTGTACAGGATAAATCAAGAAGCCTTGTTCAGTTCAGTTCAGTACAAGTATTGAAGTATTTAAGTATTTTAAGAAAAAAACAATAATGACTATATGTTCTCTCTTGCCCCCCTCTGTCATAGATGTGCCCCCCCTCCTCTGTCATAGATGTGCCCCCCTCCTCTGTCATAGATGTGCCCCCTCCTCTGTCATAGATGTCCCCCTCTGTCATAGATGTGCCCCCCTCCTCTGTCATAGATGTGCCCCCCCTCCTCTGTCATATATGTCCCCCCTCTGTCATAGATGTGCCCCCCTCCTCTGTCATAGATGTGTGCCCCCTCCTCTGTCATAGAGGTGCCCGCCCCCTCTGTCATAGATGTCCCCCTCTGTCATAGATGTGCCCGCCCCCTCTGTCATAGATGTCCCCCTCTGTCATAGATGTCCCCCCTCTGTCATAGATGTGTCCTCCCCCTCCTCTGTCATAGATGTGTGCCCCCCTCCTCTGTCATAGATGTGCCCGCCCCCTCTGTCATAGATGTCCCCCTCTGTCATAGATGTGCCCGCCCCCTCTGTCATAGATGTCCCCCCTCCTCTGTCATAGATGTGTCCTCCCCCTCCTCTGTCATAGATGTGTCCCCCCCTCCTCTGTCATAGATGTGTGTCCCCCCCTCCTCTGTCATAGATGTGTGTCCCCATCCTCTGTCATAGATGTGTCCTCCCCTCCTGTCATAGATGTGTCCTCCCCCTCCTCTGTCATAGATGTGCCCCCCTCCTCTGTCATAGATGTGTCCCCCCTCCTCTGTCATAGATGTGTCCTCCCCTCCTCTGTCATAGATGTGTCCTCCCCCTCCTCTGTCATAGATGTGTCCCCCCTCCTCTGTCATAGATGCGTGTCCCCCCCTCCTCTGTCATAGATGCGTGTCCCCCCTTCCTCTGTCATAGATGTGTCCTCCCCCTCCTCTGTCATAGATGTGCCCCCTCCTCTGTCATAGATGTGTCCTCCCCTCCTCTGTCATAGATGTGCCCCCTCCTCTATCATAGATGTGCCCCCCTCCTCTGTCATAGATGTGCCCCCTCCTCTGTCATAGATGTGCCCCCTCCTCTGTCATAGATGTCCCCCCTCTGTCATAGATGTGCCCCCCTCCTCTGTCATAGATGTGTCCTCCCCCTCCTCTGTCATAGATGCGTGCCCCCCCTCCTCTGTCATAGATGCGTGTCCCCCCTCCTCTGTCATAGATGTGTCCCCCCTCCTCTGTCATAGATGTGCCCCCCTCCTCTGTCATAGATGTGTCCTCCCCCTCCTCTGTCATAGATGTGTCCCCCCCCTCCTCTGTCATAGATGTGTCCTCCCCCTCCTCTGTCATAGATGTGTCCTCCCCTCCTCTGTCAAAGATGTGTCCTCCCCCTCCTCTGTCATAGATGTGTCCTCCCCCTCTGTCATAGATGTGCCCCCCTCCTCTGTCATAGATGTCCCCCCTCTGTCATAGATGTCCCCCTGTCATAGATGTCCCCCTCTGTCATAGATGTCCCCCTCTGTCATAGATGTGCCCCCCCTCCTCTGTCATAGATGTCCCCCCTCTGTCATAGATGTGCCCCCCTCCTCTGTCATAGATGTGCCCCCTCCTCTGTCATAGATGTGTCCTCCCCTCCTCTGTCATAGATGCGTGTCCCCCCTCCTCTGTCATAGATGTGTCCCCCTCCTCTGTCATAGATGCGTGTCCCCCCTCCTCTGTCATAGATGTGTCCTCCCCCTCTGTCATAGATGCGTGTCCCCCCCTCCTCTGTCATAGATGTGTCCTCCCCCTCCTCTGTCATAGATGTGCCCCCCTCCTCTGTCATAGATGTGTCCTCCCCCTCCTCTGTCATAGATGTGTCCCCCCTCCTCTGTCATAGATGTGTCCTCCCCCCCTCCTCTGTCATAGATGCGTGTCCCCCCTCCTCTGTCATAGATGTGTCCTCCCCCTCCTCTGTCATAGATGTGTCCCTCCCCTCCTCTGTCATAGATGTGTCCCTCCCCCCTCCTCTGTCATAGATGTGTCCCCCTCCTCTGTCATAGATGTGTCCTCCCCCTCTGTCATAGATGCGTGTCCCCCCCTCCTCAGTCATAGATGTGTCCCCCCTCCTCTGTCATAGATGCGTGTCCCCCTCCTCTGTCATAGATGTGTCCCCCTCCTCTGTCATAGATGCGTGTCCCCCTCCTCTGTCATAGATGTGCCCCCTCCTCTGTCATAGATGCGTGTCCCCCCCTCTGTCATAGATGCGTGTCCCCCCCTCCTCTGTCATAGATGTGCCCCACCCTCCTCTGTCATAGATGTGCCCCCCCTCCTCTGTCATAGATGTGTCCCCCCTCCTCTGTCATAGATGTGTCCCCCCTCCTCTGTCATAGATGTGTCCTCCCCTCGTCTGTCATAGATGTGTCCTCCCCCTCTGTCATAGATGCGTGCCCCCCCTCCTCTGTCATAAATGTGTCCCCCCATCTGTTATAGATGTCCCCCTCCTCTGTCATAGATGTGTCCCCCCTCCTCTGTCATAGATGTGTCCCCCTCCTCTGTCATAGATGTGTCCCCCCCCTCCTCTGTCATAGATGTGCCCCCATCCTCTGTCATAGATGTGCTCCCCCCCCATCTGTTATAGAAGATACAGTTGAAGTCGGAAGTTTACATACACTTAGGTTGGAGTCATTAAAACTTGTTGTTCAAACACTCCACAAATTTCTTGTTAACAAACTATAGTTTTGGCAAGTTGGTTAGGACATCTACTTTGTTCATGACACAAGACATTTTTCCAACAATTGTTTACAGACAGATTATTTAACTTATAATTCACTGTATCACAATTCCAGTGGGTCAGAAGTTTACATACACTAAGTTGACTGTGCCTTTAAACAACTTGGAAAATTCCAGAAAATGATGTCATGGCTTTAGAAGATTCTGATAGGCTAACTGACATAATTTGAGTCAATTGGAGGTGTACCTGTGGATGTATTTCAAGGCCTACCTTCAAACTCAGTGCCTCTTTGCTTGACACCATGGAAATATCAAAAGAAATCAGCCAAGACCTCAGAATTCTTTTTGTAAACCTCCACAAGTCTGGTTCATCCTTGGGAGCAATTTCCAAACGCCTGAAGGTACCACGTTCATCTGTACAAACAATATTACGCAAGCATAAACACCATGGGACCACGCAGCCGTCATACCGCTCAGGAAGGAGACGCGTTCTGACTCCTAGAGATGAATGTACTTTGTACAAAAAGTGCAAATCAATCCCAGAACAACAGCAATGGACCGTGTGAAGATGCTGGAGGAAACTGGTACAAAATTATCTATATCCACAGTAAAACGGGTCCTATATCAACATAACCTGAAAGGCCACTCGGCAAGGAAGAAGCCACTGCTCCAAAACCGCCATAAAAAAATGCCAGACTACGGTTTGCAACTGCACATGGGGACTAAGACTGTACTTTTTGGAGAAATGTCCTCTGGTCTGATGAAACAAAAATAGAACTGTTTGGACATAATGACCATCGTTATGTTTGGAGGAAAAAGGGGGAGGCTTGAATGCCGAAGAACACCATCCCAACCGTGAAGCACGGGGGTGGCAGCATCATGTTGTGGGGGTGCTTTCCTGCAGGAGAGACTGGTGCACTTCACAAAATAGATGGCATCATGAGGAAGGAAAATTATGTGGATATATTGAAGCAACATCTCAAGATATCAATCAGGAAGTTAAAGCTTGGTCGCAAATGGATCTTCCAAATGGACAATGACCCCAAGCATACTTCCAAAGTTAGGACAACAAAGTCAAGGTATTGGAGTGGTCATCACAAAGCCCTGACCTCAATCCTACAGAACAATTGTGGGTAGAACTGAACAAGTGAGTGCAAGCAAGGAGGCCTACAAACCTCACTCCGTTACACCAGCTCTGTCAGCAGGAATGGGACAAAATTCACCCAACTTATTGTGGGAAGCTTGTGGAAGGCTACCCGAAACATTTGACCCAAGTTTAACAATTTAAAGGTAATGCTACCAAATACTAATTGAGTGTATGTAAACTTCTAACCCACTGGGAATGTGATGAAAGAAATAAAAGCTGAAATAAATCATTCTGACATTTCACATTCTTAAAATAAAGTGGTGATCCTAACTGACCTATAAAATAGGGGAATTTTTACTGGGATTAAATGTCAGGAATAGTGAAAAACTGAGATTAAATGTGTTTGGCTAAGGTGTATGTAAACTTCCGACTTCAACTGTAGAAAGGATGGTTGTTGTTGACAGATTAGTTCCTTTGAGGACGAGGTCATCGTGAGGCAGAAAGCAGCGACAGAGGTTAAGGTGCAGAGTTCAGTTCCACTTTCCATTCTTCATTAAGTCGTTCATTCCTTTCCTTTCCTTTCTCGCACTTGTCCCCCCCCCCCCCCTCTCTCTCTCCTTTCTCTCTACCACCATCCTGTATCAGTCCTTCAAGACCTCACACAACAGGAGGCCAGAGTCTCTCCATCCTTTAGTCCACCTGCAACTCGCAACACTATACAGTGTAAAACAGAGTTATAAATATTTTGATGCTACATTGTGTTTATACTTCCTCAAAAAATAAGGTATTAAGCAACCTGATACAAAAGTGCATTCTCTCTTCGTCTTCATCTGTCTCGTCCTCCTCATCAAGTTGTCTGTCATGTCAGAGAGGAGAAGTAGAAGGATGGGGGGGGGGGGTCAGGGGGTGATGCCAGCTCCAACTTGCAGGTGACTGCTTCTACGCTGAGGTCTTGTAGGGGGGGTCTCTTCTCAAACAGACACACCGACACTGCCTCTAAAATGAGGTCTTGCTGGGGGGGGGGGGGGGGGGTCTCTTCTCACATCCAAACATCACCACCTGCCCAGCTACCCAGTCTTGTCCAGTTCCAGCCCAGTTCAGTCCAGTCCAATGACAGAACAGAATGTGAGAAGGAGGAGGAGTCAGCCTCAGGCTTAGTGGAATGTTACAAATCAAATCAAGGCATTCAAGAGAGAAAAAGGAAAACACCCAAAACGTTTTGTTTTCCTTCCTTCCTTCCTTCCTTCCTTCCTTCCTTCCTTCCTTCCTTCCTTCCTTCCTTCCTTCCTTCCTTCCTTCCTTCCTTCCTTCCTTCCTTCCTTCCTTCCTTCCTTCCTATCAGTGAAAAGGAGGGATGAAACAGTCTCCAACAAAAGGACACGTTTTCCAAAAAGAGGAAAAATAGGATGACAGACTTCAGTAGTACTTCATAGAGGGGCGGGGGGGGGGGGGGGGCAGGGTCGGGTTTGGGTTGAGGATGCAGAATGGTTGAATAAAATCCCAGAAGGCTTGACGGAGCTGTGTGTGTGTTTGCGTCTGTACTGTGTGTGTGTGTGTGTGTGTGTGTGTGTCTGTACTGTGTGTGTGTGTGTCTGTCCATCCCATCACAAGAGTTCGTACTGCCTCAGATGCATCCTCTGAATGATATCGCGACAGTCGTTGAAGACTCTCCTGATGTTCTCCGTGTCCACAGCACAGGTGAAGTGGGGGTAGCAGTAGTGTCTGCCATCTCCACTGGCTGTGCTGATCCTCTGAGGAGGGGAGGAAGAGCAGGTTAGATTAGTGGAGGGTTATCCACAAGAGTCAAGCATTTAAAAAAAACAGCTAATTAAAAGTGGATTTCAAAGCTACAGTCTGTGTATTGTTACATCAATGTTACGAACAGTTTGAACAAAATTGGTAGCCATTTTGTGGTTATTCAAATCCCAGACTGTAGCTTTAAACAGACATTCCAATAGTAACATTGAATTAGTTACCAGGAACTCGTCTCGGATGAAGAACTTAGCTCTTGTTACTTTTGGGTCTTCGCCGGGTTCAGGAGTCGCTGTAAAACAGAGACAGAAACTGTTATTGTAAAACAGAGACAGAAACTGTTCTTGTAAAACAGAGACAGAAACTGTTATTGTAAAACAGAGACAGAAACTGTTATTGTAAAACAGAGACAGAAACTGTTATTGTAAAACAGAGACAGAAACTGTTATTGTAAAACAGAGACAGAAACTGTTCTTGTAAAACAGAGACAGAGTTGCTGTACAACAGAGACAGAGTTGCTGTAAAACAGAGACAGAAACTGTTCTTGTAAAACAGAGACAGAGTTGCTGTACAACAGAGACAGAGTTGCTGTACAACAGAGACAGAGTTGCTGTACAACAGAGACAGAGTTGCTGTACAACAGAGACAGAGTTGCTGTACAACAGAGACAGAGTGGTGTGGGGTGGAGCTAACTACCTGATGTGGTGTGGGTTAATGTTGTGGGGTGGAGCTACCTACCTTCGTTGGGTATGGTGTAGCGAGAATATTCCGGAAAGTAGTCTTCGATTTTGGATTTCCCAGCTAATACTTTGTCGGCCAACATGTCCTGCTTGTTCAGAAACAGTATGACCGATATGGTGCGTAACCACCTGTAAATAAACACACAGATCAGCATTAGAATGGTACAGTATGGTTGAGCCCATACAACACCAGGAGAGTGGTTTCAATTCCCCCAGAACCATCCGTACGGGACTAAACGCATGTATAACTAAGGCCCCTTGGATGAAAGTGTCTGATAAACGACATGTTTTATTTCTAGAAAGTGCTAAAAGAAAACCCTTGGCAGTTGATCAATTATGTTGCATTACAACCTGTAATTTAAATTGATATGGATTTCATGTAATGGACACAAAGATAGTTCAAATTGGTGAAGTGAAATGTAAAAATAAATAAATACTTGTTTCAAAAAATAAATAAATATAAAATAAATAAATAAATAAATGGTGTGTGTGTTTTCACCCCCTTTGCTACGAAGCCCCTCCCCTTGGCTACGAAGCCCCTCCCCGTTGCTACGAAGCCCCCCCCCGTTGCTACGAAGCCCCTCCCCGTTGCTACGAAGCCCATCCCCTTGGCTACGAAGCCCATCCCCTTGGCTACGAAGCCCCTCCCCGTTGTTACGAAGCCCCTCCCCGTTGTTACGAAGCCCCTCCCCTTTGCTACGAAGCCCCCCCATTTGCTACGAAGCCCCTCCCCTTTGATACGAAGCCCCTCCCCTTTGATACGAAGCCCCTCCCCTTTGCTACGAAGCCCCTCCCCTTTGCTACGAAGCCTCTAAATAAGATCTGGTGCAACCAATTACCTTCAGAAGACACACCATTCATTAAATAAAGTCCACCTGTGTGCCATCTAAGTGTCACATGATCTCAGTATATATACACCTGTTCTGAAAGGCACCAGAGTCTGCAACACCACTAAGCAAGGAGCACCATGAAGACCAAGGAGCACCATGAAGACCAAGGGGCACCATGAAGACCAAGGGGCACCATGAAGACCAAGGGGCACCATGAAGACCAAGGGGCACCATGAAGACCAAGGGGCACCATGAAGACCAAGGAGCACCATGAAGACCAAGGAGCACCATGAAGACCAAGGAGCACCATGAAGACCAAGGAGCACCATGAAGACCAAGGAGCACCATGAAGACCAAGGAGCACCATGAAGACCAAGGAGCACCATGAAGACCAAGGGGCACCATGAAGACCAAGGAGCTCTCAAAACAGGTCCGGGACAAAGTTGTGGAGATCTGGCTGTGCCGGGTGGAGATTATAACAGAACAAGGCCAAGATGTTCAAATGTTTATAAATGACCAGCATGGTCCAATAATAATAATCACAGTGGTTTCGAGGGTGCAACAGGTCAGCACCTCAGGAGTAAATGTCAGTTGGCTTTTCATAGCCGATCATTCAGAGTATCTCTACCGCTCCTGCTGTCTCTAGAGAGTTGAAAACAGCAGGTCTGGGACAGGTAGCACGTCCGGTGAACAGGTAGCAGGTCTGGGACAGGTAGCAGGTCTGGGACAGGTAGCAGGTCTGGGACAGGTAGCAGGTCTGGGACAGGTAGCACGTCCGGTGAACAGGTAGCAGGTCTGGGACAGGTAGCAGGTCTGGGACAGGTAGCAGGTCTGGGACAGGTAGCACGTCCGGTGAACAGGTCAGGGTTCCATAGCCGCAGGCAGAACAGTTGAAACTGGTTCTAGTAACTTTCCGTTATTCTGTGGATTCTAAATTATTCTGCATGGTTGAAGTTTTGGTCTGTTAAATCAGAAAGGGGGGAATCTCGTATTCCATAACGAGTCCAGAACTTCTATACTTCATATGCCCGCTGGTCCGAATCCACCCCATCACAAAATGGTGGCTTAAATGGGAATGTTTCGCTCTAGTGCTTGTTGTTCTACGACATATAACAGACCTGTTATTCCAGATACTGCGGAAGAGATCCAGGGCTTCCCGTAGCCTGTTGGTGTTGTTGTCTTCTCGTATAACCATGTTGTAGCTGCTGCTGGCAACCACAAAGATGATAGCAGTCACATCTAGAGGAGGGGAGAGGGACAGAGAGAGGTTAGAAGATCACACACACCAACTGTCTGATCAGGTCACCTTTCTAGTTAGAGAGAAAATATCCAACTCACCATTAAAGCATTGGATCCATTTTCTCCTCTCATCTCTCTGGCCACCTACATCAAACATACTGGGAGAGGAGAGAGAGAGGTCACAACTACATCAAACATACTGGGAGAGGAGAGAGAGAGAGAGAGAGAGAGAGAGAGAGAGAGAGGGAGAGAGAGAGAGAGAAAGAGAGAGAGAAAGAGAGAGAGAGAAAGAGAGAGAGAAAGAGAGAGAGAGAGAAAGAGAGAGAAAGAGAGAGAGAAAGAGGGAAAGAGAGAGAGAAAGAGGTCACAACTGCATCTGCTGACTGACTGACTAGCTGGGTGACTGACTGCTGACTAGCTGGCTGACTGACTGCTGACTAGCTGGCTGACTGACTGCTGACTAGCTGGCTGGCTGACTGCTGACTAGCTGGCTGACTGACTGCTGACTAGCTGGATGACTGACTGCTGACTAGCTGGCTGACTGACTGCTGACTAGCTGGCTGACTGACTGCTGACTAGCTGGCTGACTGACTGCTGACTAGCTGGCTGACTGACTGCTGACTAGCTGGGTGACTGACTGCTGACTAGCTGGCTGCCTGACTGCTGACTAGCTGGATGACTGACTGCTGACTAGCTGGATGACTGACTGCTGACTAGCTGGCTGACTGACTGACTGCTGACTAGCTGGCTGACTGACTAGCTGGCTGACTGACTGTTGACTAGCTGGGTGACTGACTGCTGACTAGCTGGCTGACTGACTGACTGCTGACTAGCTGGCTGACTGACTGTTGACTATCTGGGTGACTGACTGCTGACTAGCTGGCTGACTGACTGCTGACTAGCTGGCTGACTAGCTGGCTGACTGATTGGCTGGCAGGCCGGGACATTGGAGCCCTCCGGTGGAGACTAACGGTATTGCCCTCTATGAGCAGAGACCTGGAGCCCTTTGTATCAAGGATCAGGTCGCCCCACCTGTCCATCTAGTCTTATTTATTATGATCTAGGATCAGGTCGCCCCACCTGTCCATCTAGTCTTATTTATTATGATCTAGGATCAGGTCCTCCCCTGTCCATCTAGTCTTATTTATTATGATCTAGGATCAGCCCCCCCCCCTGTCCATCTAGTCTTATTTATTATGATCTAGGATCAGCCCCCCCCCCCCCTGTCCATCTAGTCTTATTTATTATGATCTAATATCAGGCCCCCCTGTCCATCTAGTCTTATTTATTATGATCTAGGATCAGGCCCCCCTGTCCATCTAGTCTTATTTATTATGATCTAGGATCAGGCCCCCCTGTCCATCTAGTCTTATTTATTATGATCTAGGATCAGGCCCCCCGCCCCTGTCCATCTAGTCTTATTTATTATGATCTAATATCAGGCCCCCTGTCCATCTAGTCTTATTTATTATGATCTAGGATCAGGCCCCCCTGTCCATGTAGTCTTATTTATTATGATCTAGGATCAGTCCCCCCCCCCTGTCCATCTAGTCTTATTTATTATGATCTAGGATCAGGTCCCCCCTGTCCATCTAGTCTTATTTATTATGATCTAGGATCAGTCACCCCCCCCTGTCCATCTAGTCTTATTTATTATGATCTAGGATCAGGTCCCCCTGTCCATCTAGTCTTATTTATTATGATCTAGGATCAGGTCCCCCCTGTCCATCTAGTCTTATTTATTATGATCTAGGATC